>NC_091150.1:53490489-53501020 GCF_040958095.1 Procambarus clarkii | reverse complement strand
AGTTTACAAACAAGCGACAGGAGCGACGTGTCACGCGGGGGAACACCTGACAGTAGGAAATGTCGAGTTTACTAACACATAAACCTAGATTGGATACCCGGCGGCTGAAGTCTCCGCCAGCACCCACCTTCCCAATCTTCCTGTCCCCCATTCCCTCCCCATCTCCCTCTCATCAACACTCCCCCACATCCCATCCACACCCTCACTGTCCCTCCCCACCATTGTAACTGTTTCTCATACACTATCCTCATCACTGTAACCAACATGGGTTGGGCCCAGAAAGCATATCTGTCACCTGAACATATGCTGAGAAATGATCTGAATTCACAAATATTTAACACAGCGATAAAGTCTATGGGCTCGAGGCAGAACTTTTCACATCTCCAGACTTTTATGTAGGAGGGGGCATTGGAGGTTTGTCCCCTGCAGGGGGGTCACTGGACCGACCCCAACGCACCTATGGCACTCTCTATAAACTCGCCATTAATCCTGAATTGTTTAATGAGACTAGCCCCAAGTGTCTATCCCCAAGGGTCTAGCCCCAAATGTTTATATCGCCTCCATCCTCGAACAGACATTCCATTTTATATAAATTACTAGAATGTACTTAGCGCAGCATGGATATGTCCGTCTCTCGCTTTTGTTCATTTATCTATCCATCCATAAATCTGTCTGTTTATCTATCCATCCATCCCTCTATGCATCCATCCCTATATCCATCTAGCCATATATCCATAGATATATGGATAGATAAATGGACTAACAGGTGGATAGAGGGATGGATGGATAGATAAATGAACATACAGATTGGAGAGACAGACAGATCCGTGCAACGCCAAGTACGCCAGATATCTATCCATTTGTTCATCCTTCGATCTGTCTATCCATTTATCCATCCATCTATACATCCATCCACTTACTCATCCATATATCAATGCATCTGTCTGTATATCTATCCATATATATCTGTCTCTCCATCTATTTGTCGATCTATCCATCCACCTACTCATGTTTCTATCCATATATATATCATCTGTCCATCCCTCTATCCATCTATATATCCGTCTATCTATCCATGTATCAAGCAATCTACTCATCTAAGTATATATATATATACCTCTATTAATTTTCCATGGATCAATTGATATCGATCCATGTATCTATTTATCTATCGATCCACTTACGTATCCATGAATTATCTATCTACCCACTCACCTATCCATCAATCTATATCCATCGGTCCATCTGATGTCACTGTTTTTGTCTCTCCGTCTCTCTGTCTTTCTCTGAATCTCCTATAATAAATTTGTGTAGTGTAGTGTGTGGGGTAGCCGCTAGTGACAGGAATTCAGTGGAGTGAAATACTAAAAAAAATAAAAAGTAAAATAATAGTTACCCCTTTACTCTGATAAGGGGACCATTCACCGGGGCTCTCAAGAGAAACCATTTGATGCTGGTATAAGATCTATTTTCTAGAACTAATAGTAGTAATAGTAATAGAACTAATGGTAGTAATATTAACGTTTTCTATTTTCTAGCTAACGCGAGCTGTTTTAAGGCAGATGGTTCTTGTGGGTGGGGAAAGGTTTGGGTGGTGGCTAGTGTGGCTTGTATAGATGGTAAATGGGTGGTTGGTCTCGGGGGTTGGGGGGTTGTGGGACACTCGATGCTGAGTGTTTTAACATGTGAGAGTGACTCTGGTGATGTGTGTTTTAAGATGTGAACTAACACGCAAGCCGATTATATCAGAAAGGACTCCTCTCTCTGTCCCTCTCTCTCTTTATATATATATATATATATATATATATATATATATATATATATATATATATATATATATATATATATATATATATATATATATATGTTTTATTTAAACTTTGTTACAAAAAAAGGAGTTACATACAGGGTACAAAGATGATTATCATAAGTGGTCGAGTTCCTCCAGCTCCTCAGATGGCGGGCAGGAACCCTGAATGCAGTGCGCATTTCCCCTCTGTATCGCCACACTGAGGCGCTGGAAAAGGAAGCTGGCAGCTCTAGGGTCTCTTGTTTCATTGAGCCTAGAACCCAGTTCCTTCAAAAAACTGTTGGCACTCTTACCCCAGGCGTCGAGTGTCTCAGAAGCAATGGGGACAAAATTGTAGTGGTGATCCAGTTCTCTATACTTACGGGATTTGGCTGCTTCCCTGTGGGTGGCAGCGCCACCTGGTTGTGCAACACTGAGGTTAATGTATGTGTTAGCCAGGGTTGATACGCACGTGTAGTCCCATACCAACTGCTTGCCATTCTTCCAGGGGTTCACTGTGATACCATCAGGGCGACCAATAAGAGCATTAGAGTTACGGGGCGTTAGGTAACGGGGCTCCCTTTCAGCTGGGCATCCAGCTGTGGTGAGGCTCCTCTTGATGATGTCGTTAACTGTGCCTCGAGTGCCATCCCCCTGTGCTTTGGCAGAGTAGGCCATGGTGGCCGTACCTGTCAGCCACCACCTCGCCGCAAATACACCTATATCTGGTGTGGATTGGGGCAGCAAGGCGGAGGGCCACAGCAATTCGGAGGGCGTGTGGTGTGAGACGCATGCCAGTTGCCGACATTGGGGTTGCTAACATTAAATCCCCTGCATGTGGGGCTGCTACTGCTGTGAGGCGAGCAATGTCGTGTTGTGTTGTTGCAGCACCCAGGCACTCTGCAGCAACTTGGTCTACAATGGGGCCATCCCAGCTGGATTGCTTGTGGGCTTTCGAGGGTAGTGGTTGAGGTGATGGGCCTACATGAGAGGCCGATGACCAGCCACTTATGTCTGCTGTAATAACCCGCACTCTCTACTAATACGTCTGATTTGGAACTTTATGCTCCCCCAACGTACGAATTACAAGGTACTATGAAAGGAAGCGGCTCACCAAATTCCACGTTTTCTATGTTTTGGTTAGTTAGGTTAGGTTAGGTGGGTGGCATGGGTTCGTACGTTTCTGCTTAGGTTAGGACTCTGAATTTTGTACATTGTGGCGCATGGAGAGAACGGGCTGCTGTGTAGGACGGTGTGAATGTTCTGCATATATTATCCTTACTTCTCAGTAGCAACAGTGTTACGACGACAGTGCCTGGACGACGGTGCCTGGACGACAGTGCCTCGACGACAGTGCCTGGACGACGGTGCTTCGACGACAGTGCCTGGACGACGGTGCCTCGACGACAGTGCCTCGACGACAGTGCCTGGACGACAGTGCCTCGACGACAGTGCCTGGACGACAGTGCCTGGACGACGGTGCCTCGACGACAGTGCCTCGACGATGGTGTCTCGACGACAGTGCCTGGACGACAGTGCCTGGACGACGGTGCCTCGACGACAGTGCCTGGACGACAGTGCCTGGACGACAGTGCCTCGACGACAGTGCCTGGACGACAGTGCCTCGACGATAGTGCCTGGACGACAGTGCCTCGACGATAGTGCCTGGACGACAGTGCCTGGACGACGGTGCCTCGACGACAGTGCCTGGACGACAGTGCCTCGACGACAGTGCCTGGACGACGGTGCCTCGACGACAGTGCCTGGACGACAGTGCCTCGACGACAGTGCCTGGACGACGGTGCCTCGACGACAGTGCCTCGACGATGGTGCCAGATCGAGCCACAATATGTGAGCGATTGCAAGAAAACAAAATATATATACAGACATTCAGGACTTGCGAGGTGACCTTCAGCTGGGTGGCGCCCCTGACCTTTGCGTGTCACTGGGGTGGAGCTTGGAGACAAGGCTGCTATTATTATTGTAGTATGTCTTACCACAGACGTGGCCACACATTTAAAATGCTAACCATCATGTATACATTTTCTTCTGTCCTCCATGGACAGGGTTAGAGATCCGTTTAACATATAGTTCAGTGATTTACTGAACAATCACAGGTGATTGTATAGAGCTTTTAAAATGCTTATCTAATCTACATACAGGAATACACAGATTTACGTCTGTGCTACATTAACAGTGTTCGAGGTATGTTTTTCTATACATAATGTGACTAATGTGAATTTACAAAGGTGAAATGCAATTTTGACCAACTAACACATGCCCTGTATACACATATTTATTTATCTATTTATTTATTTATTTATTTATTTATTTATTTATTTATTTATTTATTTATTTATTTATTTATTTATTTATTTATTTATTTATTTATTTATTTATTTATTTATTTATTTATTTATGCATATACAAGAAGGTACATTGGGAATGTGAGGATACATAATATGGTAACTACAATCTTGTAAAGCCACTAGCACGCGCAGCGTTTCGGGCAGTACATACATATATATATTTACTATATATACTATATATTTACATATATTACTATATATATTTATATATATATATATATAGTAATATATACTATATATACTTTACTATATATACAGAACATATATACATATATATTTTGACACATACGCATATATTTATGTTTCTCCTACTTTGACAGGATAAGATAACAGATGTAGAAACTTATGTGTAATAAAGCACAATCTCTGAAGGTAATTAAGATGCTTTCACAAGCTCAGTTTATAGTTACGTAACATTCATTGCATATCTGATGCTGTACATGGTCCATCTTGGGTACAAGTCCAATATGTCATCAGGTTTTACAGTATTTATATAGTATTTACAGAGTTCAGCATACTACAGCCAGAATGGCAAAATTCAGTCAGTATGGGACATTCTACAATATAATGTTCAGGGGAGTGCATGTTTTCTCTTTCACAAAGTTGACACATGGTGTATTCGACACTTTCACAAAGTTGACACATGATGTATTCGACACTTTCACAAAGTTGACACATGATGTATTCGACACTTTCACAAAGTTGACACATGATGCATTCGACACTTTCACAAAGTTGACACATGATGTATTCGACACTTTCACAAAGTTGACACATGATGTATTCGACACTTTCACAAAGTTGACACATGATGTATTCGACACTTTCACAAAGTTGACACATGATGTATTCGACACTTTCACAAAGTTGACACATGGTCCATTGAACATTTGGGTTTTGAGAAAACTGCCAGATACGTCTATATCCCAGGCGTATTCTGGCCACTATAACATCACATTTCCCCGTTCTTGATCCATTAGTTCCATATGTGAATGTCTCCTCGCGGTATTCATCATAATGTTCAACGCTACAGCTTTCAGGTCTTTGTGAATTTGTTAGGTCAGTGAGAATTTCATCAGACATTCGTTTATGTATTCTCTTTGTCACTGCTAATGAAACGCTCATATTAATTTCTCCTACTGGTCTACTACAAGCTGTCTTTGCAAGCATGTCAACAGTATCATGCTTTGAGATGCCAACAATGCTACTAATGGTGCTAGGAGACAGTTCTCTCTCTCTCTCTCTCTCTCTCTCTCTCTCTCTCTCTCTCTCTCTCTCTCTCTCTCTCTCTCTCTCTCTCTCTCTCTCTCTCTCTCTCTCTCTCTCTCTCTCTCCCTCTCTCCCTCTCTCCCTCTCTCCCTCTCTCTCTCTCTCTCTCTCTCTCTCTCTCTCTCTCTCTCTCTCTCTCTCTCTCCCTCTCTCCCTCTCTCCCTCTCTCTCTGGCAGCCTAAGTGTTCCGGGTTCGATAATGTGTTGGCGATGTTGTGATCTCATTAATGTGGTTGAGACACAGTTAGGCTGGTGCTCAAGCCAGGGGTTGGGACCCTGTTATTGTCGACCACTGTTGTAAACCGGGCACTGTTACCCTTTTAATGAAACCGTGCTGTGGGCACTGGAGGCTACGGTGTGTAGTGACTCGTGTACTGTGACTACGGTGTGTAGTGGATCGTGTACTGTGGCTACGGTGTCTAGTGACTTGTGTACTGTGACTACGGTGTGTAGTGGCTCGTGTACTGTGGCTACGGTGTCTAGTGACTTGTGTACTGTGACTACGGTGTGTAGTGGCTCGTGTACTGTGGCTACGGTGTCTAGTGACTTGTGTACTGTGACTACGGTGTGTAGTGGCTCGTGTACTGTGGCTACGGTGTGTACTGTGGCTCGTGTTCTGTGGCTATAGTTCCTCAGCAGCTGAGGAACACAGCAGCTGAAGAACACAGCACGAGAAGAACACAGCAGCTGAGGAAGACAGCAGCTGAAGAACACAGCACGAGAAGAACACAGCAGCTGAGGAAGACAGCAGCTGAAGAACACAGCACGAGAAGAACTCAGCAGCTGAGGAAGACAGCAGCTGAAGAACACAGCACCAGAAAAACACAGCACCAGAGGAACACAGCACCAGAGGAACACAACACCAGAGGAACACAGCACCAGAGAAACACAGCACCAGAGGAACACAGCACCAGAGGAACACAGCACCAGAGAAATACAGCACCCGAGGAACACAGCACCCGAGGACCACAGCACCAGAGGAACACAGTAGCTGAGGAACACAGCACCAGAGGAACACAGCACCAGAGAAACACAGCACCAGAGGAACACAGCAGCTGAGGAACACAGCACCAGAGGAACACAGCACCAGAGGAACACAGCACCAGAGTAACACAGCACCAGAGGAACACAGCACCAGAGGAACACAGCACCAGAGGAACACAGCACCAGAGAAACACAGCACCAGAGGAACACAGCACCAGAGGAACAGAGCACCAGAGGAACACAGCACCAGAGGAACACAGTAGCTGAGGAACACAGCACCAGAGGAACACAGCACCAGAGAAACACAGCACCAGAGGAACACAGCAGCTGAGGAACACAGCACCAGAGGAACACAGCAGCTGAGGAACACAGCACCAGAGGAACACAGTAGCTGAGGAACAAAGCAGCTGAGGAACACAGCAGCTGAGGAACACAGCAGCTGAGGAACACAGCACCAGAGGAACACAGCAGCTGAGGAACACAGCAGCTGAGGAACACAGCAGCTGAGGAACACAGCAGCTGAGGAACACAGCACCAGAGGAACACAGCAGCTAAGGAACACAGCAGCTGAGGAGCACAGCAGCTGAGGAACACAGCACCAGAGGAACACAGCAGCTAAGGAACACAGCAGCTCAGGAACACAGCAGCTGAGGAACATAGCAGCTGAGGAACACAGCACCAGAGGAACACAGCAGCTAAGGAACACAGCAGCTGAGGAACACAGCAGCCGAGGGACACAGCACCAGAGGAACACAGCACCAGAGGAACACAGCACCAGAGGAACACAGCAGCTAAGGAACACAGCAGCTGAGGAACACAGCAGCTGAGGAACACTGCAGCTGAGGAACACAGCACCAGAGGAACACAGCAGCTAAGGAACACAGCAGCTGAGGAACACAGCAGCTGAGGAACACAGCACCAGAGGAACACAGCACCAGAGGAACACAGCACCAGAGGAACACAGCACCAGAGGAACACAGCACCAGAGGAACACAGCACCAGAAAACACAGCACCAGAGGAACACAGCACCAGAGGAACACAGCACCAGAGGAACACAGCACCAGAGGAACACAGCACCAGAGAAACACAGCACCAGAGGAACACAACACCAGAGGAACACAGCACCAGAAGAACACAGCACCAGAGGAACACAGCACCAGAGGAACACAGCACCAGAGGAACACAGCACCAGAGGAACACAGCACCAGAGGAACACAGCACCAGAGGAACACAGCACCAGAGGAACACAGCACCAGAGGAACACAGCAGCTGAGGAACACAGCACCAGAGGAACACAGCACCAGAAGAACACAGCATCAGAGAAACACAGCACCAGAGGAACACAGCACCAGAGGAACACAGCACCAGAGGAACACAGCACCAGAGGAACACAGCACCAGAGGAACACTGCACCAGAGGAACACAGCACCAGAGGAACACAGCACCAGAGGAACACAGCACCAGAAGAACACAGCACCAGAGGAACACAGCACCAGAGGAACACAGCACCAGAGGAACACAGCACCAGAGGAACACAGCACCAGAGGAACACAGCAGCTGAAGAACACAGCAGCTGAGAAACACAGCAGCTAAGGAACACAGCAGCTAAGGAACACAGCAGCTAAGGAACACAGCACCAGAGGAACACAGCACCAGAGGAACACAGCACCAGAGGAACACAGCAACTGAAGAACACAGCAGCTGAGAAACACAGCAGCTAAGGAACACAGCACCAGAGGAACACAGCACCAGAGGAACACAGCACCAGAGGAACACAGCACCAGAGGAACACAGCAGGGGAACCAACGGCATAATTAAGGGCGAGGCCCACAGCCGCTCACGCTGGAACTACCCCCCCCCCCCCCATGACTACACACCGTGGACACAGTGTGGACACACCGTGGAAACACCGTGGACACACCGTGGACACACCGTGGACACACCGTGGACACACCGTGGACACACCGTGGACACAGTGTGGACACAGCGTGGACACACACCGTGGACACACCGTGGACACAGCGGGGACACACAGTAGACACAGCATGGACACCGTGGACACACCGTGGACACAGCGTGGACACACCGTGTACACACCGTGGACACACCGTGGACACTGCGGGGACACACAGTAGACACAGCATGGACACCGTGGACACACCGTGGACACAGCGTGGACACACCGTGGACACACCGTGGACACACCGTGGACACACCGTGTACACACCGTGTACACACCGTGAACACACCGTGGACACATCGTGGACACGCCGTGTACACACCGTGTACACACCGTGGACACACCGTGGACACACCGTGGACACACCGTGGACACACCGTGGACACACCGTGGACACACCGTGTACACACCGTGGACACACCGTGGACACACCGTGGACACACCGTGGACACACCGTGTACACACCGTGAACAC
Organism: Procambarus clarkii; assembly: GCF_040958095.1. Lineage (NCBI taxonomy): Eukaryota > Metazoa > Arthropoda > Malacostraca > Decapoda > Cambaridae > Procambarus > Procambarus clarkii. The sequence goes on along the minus strand of NC_091150.1, from coordinate 53,492,174 downwards.
ACCGTGGACACACCGTGGACACACCGCGCGTGGACACACCGTGGACACACCGTGGACACAGCGTGGACACAGCGTGGACACACCGTGGACACACCGTGGACACACCGTGGACACACCGTGGACACACCGTGGACACAGCGGGGACACAGCGGGGACACACAGTAGACACACCGTGGACACATCGGGGACACACAGTAGACACACCGTGGACATAGCGGGGACACACAGTAGACACAGCATGGACACACCGTGGACACACCGTGGACACACCGTGGACACACCGTGGACACACCGTGGACACACCGTGGACACTCAGCGTGGACACACCGTGGACACACAGCGTGGACACAGCGTGGACACAGCGGCGCCAGTGACGCCATCAACATTCCCAGACTTAGGTAATGTCGCATAAAGGATGATTAGTGAACCCGGCTGGCGGTATTCCTATAATTAATAATTCCTAATGCTTCCCAAAACAGTTAGCTGTCTCCTGTATCCCCAAAGTCCGGGGTCATAATGGGTTGCTGAGACGCCACCTGACGCTCTCACACCAACAGTAACATGAAAGGTAGGTAGGGAATTATCAAGGAAAAAAAGGTCTAAGCTATTAGGGTTACATAGCCCATGGAAGGAATGTGAGCTCAGGAGTTGGGACGGAATAGGGAAAAGGGAATGATGCCTATCCACTTGGCACCATCGGGGATTGAGCACTCGCCTGCATGTGACGAATAATGTGTTGCAGAAGGGAAGATTAGAACCATCCTGGTCGTCAGTCTGAATGTTTTCATCACAGAAAGACGTCCATAAAGTCAAACAAATTTCTAAATAATGCTTATATTTTTCACTGAATTGGTTCTTATTGGAGTTCATCATGTTAAAGTCTTGGTTCAACAATGTTTTATGTATGTATATATATATATATATATATATATATATATATATATATATATATATATATATATATATATATATATATATATATATATATATGCCTATACTTGCATAAACCACAAGTGAAGATTAACAATCTTTGGACAACACCCACCAGTGGGACTCGAACCCAGAAAGCACAACTACCTTCCAGTAGCTGTCATAACTAGTAAGCTTTAAACCACTACACCATCAGACCCTACAAAAGAAGTAGAGACTTCGAGATATATATACATCTCAAATATCTCCACTTCCCGAGGGCACCAGATAAGTGTGAGGTTAGTCTGCGTTTTTCATCAAGCCACTGTCAATGTGAGAGAACTCGTGTCCATGCTATAAGCATGGACATATAAGCATGGAAAAATGTATATATATATATATATATATATATATATATATATATATATATATATGTCGTACCTAGTAGCCAGAACACACTTCTCAGCCTACTATGCAAGGCCCGATTTGCTTAATAAGCCAAGTTTTCATGAATTAATTGTTTTTCGACTACCTTACCTACCTAACCTAACCTAACCTAACTTTTTCGGCTACCTAACCTAACCTAAACTATAAAGATAGGTTAGGTTAGGTTAGGTAGGGTTGGTTAGGTTCGGTCATATATCTACGTTAATTTTAACTCCAATAACAAAAAATTGACCTCATACATAATGAAATGGGTAGCTTTATCATTTCACAAGAAAAAAATTATAGAAAATATATTAATTCAGGAAAACTTGGCTTATTAGGCAAATCAG
>NC_091150.1:53482989-53485489 GCF_040958095.1 Procambarus clarkii | reverse complement strand
AAAGACCGTCTCTGTCCATGGCTGGAGGCCAGATGATTGAGGCTCTTCTCACCTAACTTTGCAGAGGGTACAGTCTGGGGTTCAGGATGGACGTAGGCTGGTCGGGGCCGCCAGAATTCAAGAGAAAACAGCGTACCACGGTCACATACCCACCCTCACTTTAATTTCTTTCATATTAAAATGCCACAATATTCACTGATCTTATAAAAATCAACAGAAATTGTCTAATCATACTTAGCCCGTAGTAGCATAAAACAAACGATTCTCCCACAGCTTTAAAAGCTTTTTTACTCAAGGCCAAACAAGGCCTTTCTTTCTCAAGGCCTTTCTTTCTCAAGGCCTTTCTCCACGCCCCTTTTTCAAGGCCAAAGGGTGGGAACTATCAGGGGAAAGCGCCAAGCCATTACGACTATACATATAGGCTAAAGTGAGATCATTATATATATTGAGAAATCACGCATGCAGGCTCCTCCCGCCGGCGCACCTCCCACACGCCAATGGAAAACTAATATTTTTGTTATATAAGGGAGAGACAGAGACAAAGAGAGTGAGATAGTCAGCGAAAAGACAGACAGACAGACAGACAGACAGACAGACAGACAGACAGACAGACAGCCCACACAAGCAGAAATAGACAGGGTGGTCGACCTGCAGAGAGACCGGGTCGACCAGGGTAATGAGAGACTGGAAGACAGAAAAATCGAGACAGACAGACAGACAACAACACACACAGACCGACAGCCAGAGGCTGATATAGAGTCAGAGACAGAAAGAGATAGTGAAGGTAGAAAGAGACTGAAAGAGAAGGAAGGAAGGAAGGAGAAGGTGGGAGGGGAAGGAGGAGTTTGTTTGAAGAGAAGGAAGGACAGAGAGAGGAGACAGGTGGAGAGGGAAGGAGAGAGAGCAAGAGGTGTGAGGGGGGGGACCTGGGTGCTGCCGGGTCCCCCCCCCCCTCCCTAAACCCAGTGTTCTATCTATAAATATAGAACAATCAAGTCATTAAGCTTTTCTGTAATGTTTTAATTAGTCTTCGACTGATAATCCGTTCAAACTTACGAGAAATTCCAAGAAAATTGTCTGAGAAAGATAAGAAAAATATTGATTTGTAAGTTTAACTTAAGGAAAAAGAAAGTGATTTCACACATACACTACAACTTAGTAAAACCTTTATTTTAGTGATTAAAGTGCATCTGGTGCATTATATAACTTTAGGTTCTGAAGCTTCTAAATCTAAATCCAAATAGGTTCTAAATCTAAATCTAATTATAGACATTATATGTTATTGCGATTATGATCTGTGTCAACTAACACGACCACAAGTGTATAAACATTTGTGAAAACAATATTTGAATTTGAATGTTCAGAGTGCACAACCACTACGGTCGCTTTCCTGCACACACGCTTGATGAGGTGTGTTTTCTTTCACTGTGCTTTTTCACTGCATCATTTCTGATGATGCAAAAATTATGAGGAGAATTAAGACAGAGGAAGACAGTATGAGACTACAAGATGACCTAGACAGAGTGCACGAATGGTCCAACAAATGGCTACTAAAGTTCAACCGGAGTAAATGTACGGTAATGAAACTAGGCAGTGGAAACAGGAGGCCAAGCACAGGATACAGAATGGGAGATGAAGTCCTTCATGAAACGGACAGAGAGAAGGATCTAGGAGTTGATATCACATCATCCCTGTCTCCTGAAGCCCACATCAGGAGAAAAACATCTGCGGCGTATGCGAGGCTGGCTAACATGGGAACTGCCTCCAGGAACCTGTGTAAGGAATCATTCAGAACCTTGTATACCACATATGTAAGACCAATCCTGGAGTATGCGGCCCCAGCATGGAGCCCGTACCTTGCCAAGCACAAGGCAAAGCTTGAAAAAGTTCAGAGAGATGCCACAAGTCTAGTCCCAGAACTAAAAGGTGTGAGTTACGAAGAAGGGCTGCGAGAAATGCACCTCACGACACTAGAAGACAGAAGAGTAAGGGGAGACATGATCACTAGTAGACATGATCAAGGGAAGACATGATCACTACAAAATTCTCAGAGGAATTGACAGGGTAGATAAAGATAAACTATTCAACACTGGTGGGACGCGAACAAGGGGACACAGGTGGAAACTGAGTACCCAAATGAGCCACATGGACGTTAGAAGGAACGCTTTCAGTGTCTGAGTAGTTAACAGATGGAACGCATTAGGCAGTGATGTGGTGGAAGCTGACTCAATACACAGTTTCAAATGTAGATATGATAGAGCCCAATAGGCTCAGGAATCTGTACACCAGTTGATTGACAGTTGAGAGGCGGGACCAGAGAGCCAGAACTCAACCCCCGCAAGCACAATTAAGTGAGTACTATGGTCACGTGGTGAGGCACTTAATGTAGACACATGTTGATGCTTTCAATCTACACACATAATAATGACCGCAACTTAACAATGAACATCGTCCACGAGTGCAACACTTACCATGAATACAACACCTGCCACTGATACAA
>NC_091150.1:53460489-53472989 GCF_040958095.1 Procambarus clarkii | reverse complement strand
ACACATTATTGTATATTATTGAATAATGTAAGTTTCGTCGACAAAAAATACAATATACTGCCCCAGCCATCATGGAAACAGGACATTGGTAAGCTGCAATATTCTCATGTATTCAATACATCCTACTGGCTCATAAGTAATGTGCGTCACCTTCACCTCATCCTCGGCTATATCTGTTTAAATGGTTGCAAAAACTAGTAACCACTCGGACTCATCTCTTAGTGTAAGGTCATAATAAAGTTTAAAATAACCTTTGGGAGGTAATAATGAATAATAAAAATAATAGAGATGATTCCTGCTAAAACCAGTGACTCACTCTTTCTGTCATGTTCAGTAAAACCTAAGAAAGACTGCTACCAAGCTATACTACTATCTAGCTATCTATATAAGTGGAAATCTCTGTATTACTTTCTGTTCGAAGTTGGAAGCCAGACACCTTGGTTAGCTTTACCTAATTTGCCCAGTAATTGCTGTTGGGTCCGTGATGAGCATGGGTGGGTCTGGACAGGCATCAAAGAAAATGATGCAATGTAACACTTTAGGTGTAACAGTTAACACAGTAAAATCTGAATCATCCACCGTGAAAGGCACAGTATCCCCTGGGATACTGTGCTTGCTTCAATACTTTTCCTCATCCTCATATCAGACGTAGACAAGGCCACAAACTTTAACTCCAAATCATCCATTGAAGATAACACTGGGATTTTCTTGAGAGTAGACAGTTTAGAAGACACAGGAAACCTTCAAACTTGTAAATCAGGTCTTTCAATGGGTCACATAAAGTAAATAAAAGTTTAATGAAGATAAGTTCCAGCTCCTGCGCTAAGGTAAAAACGAAAAATCAAAATAGAAACCACATATAAAGTACAGTCAAATCACAGTAAAGGAAAGAAAAACACTATACAAGATTTGCGAATAATCATTTCGGAAGACCTTACTTTTAAAGAATAAAATAAAATAGTTGTCACAACTGCAAGAAAAGGGACAGGTTGGATAACGTCAAATAAGAGAAGCGAGATTAATGAGGATACTTTTAAGACACTAGTGCTCTCTAGGGTGGAATATTGCTCCGTACTAACAGATTCATGTAAAGCTGGAGAAATTACCAACCCGGGGAACGTACGAAGGTCCTTTACTGCCAGAATCCAATCAATAAAACGTTATTGAAACCGCTTAAAATTTTTAAATATACATCGTCAATAGCGTAGCCGAGAGAGGTACATAATAATTTACAGTGGGAAAATATTAGAGGGACTGGTTCCAAGTCTGCAAATGGAAATAATATCACATGAGACCAGGAGGCATGGCAGGAAGTGCAAAATATCACCGTTGAAGAGCAGAGGTGCAATAGCTACGCTGAGTGACAATTTTATCAACATCAAGGCCAAAGACTGTTCAACATTCTCTCTCTAAACATATAGCGTATAACTGGCTGACATCTCACGGTGTTCAAGAGAAAACTTGATGAACACCTCCAAAGGATATCTGAATAACCTGGCTGTGATTCGTACGTCAGAATGTAAGCAGCTGCTCCCAACAATCTGGTTGATCTGAATAGGAAGCCTAGACAGAGACCTGGCTGAGACGACGTTGATCCTCGTAATCACTGTAAGGTAACACAAGGTAGATCAATTGACCATTGTATCAATTATACAATGTATGTGATGTAACTATATAACCCGGGCTTCTAAAAGCATCTTAATCACCTTCAGTAGTTAAGTGCTTAATAACACTAGTTTCTATATCAGCTTTTCTTAAACCTGTCAGAGTAGGAGTCAGACATATATATATATATATATATATATATATATATATATATATATATATATATATATATATATATATATATATATATATATATATATATATATATATATATATATATATATATATGTCGTACCTAGTAGCCAGAACAAACTTCTCAGCCTACTATGCAATTCCCGATTTGCCTAATAAGCCAAGTTTTCATGAATTAATATATTTTCTCTATTTTTTTCTTATGAAATGATAAAGCTACCCATTTCATTATGTATGATGTCAATTTTTTTTTATTGGAGTTAAAATTAACGTAGATATATGACCGAACTTAACCAACCCTACCTAACCTAACCTAACCTATCTTTATAGGTTAGGTTAGGTTAGGTAGCCGAAAAAGTTAGGTGAGGTTAGGTTAGGTAGGTTAGGTAGTCGAAAAACAATTAATTCATGAAAACTTGGCTTATTAGGCAAATCGGGCCTTGAATAGTAGGCTGAGAAGTCCGTTCTGGCTACTAGGTACGACATATATATATATATATATATATATATATATATATATATATATATATATATATATATATATATATATGCGAACAAGCCTGAATGGTCCCCAGGACATATGCAACTGAATCTGATATATATATATATATATATATATATATATATATATATATATATATATATATATATATATATATATATATATATATGTATATATATGTATGTATGTGTATAAAAGATATGTGGAAGCTGGTCAGAATTGCATTTCACCTTTTTAAATGCACATTAATGATACTATGTAAAAGACACATCGAACACTTTATGTAGGGCAGATGTAAATCTGTGTATCTATTTATGTATGAAGGTTAGATTACCATTTTAAATGCACTACAATCACCTTCTGTGGTTGATTGTTCAATAAACCCCTGAACTATATGTTTAACACATCTCTCACCCTCTCCCTGGAGGACAGAAGAAAATGTATATATGCTGGTTAGCACTGTAAATGTGTGGCCACGTCTGTTTTAGAAAATAATAATAATACAAAAAATGTAGGTAGGTGCCAGTCTTACCCCCCCCCCTCCCCCTAAAGCAAAATCTCCCGATAACAATGACTCGATCCTCTCTAAATTATTATTTTCTTTAAAGTTGCTGGTCGCATACCTTAAAACGCTATTCACTAATCAAGCACACATGTAAGAAGTTGTAGCTATCATACTTTTACACAATGATAATAATGTCTCATCACACACACACAATAACAACATTGGATAAAGACTCACACTTATGAACCTTATGTCAAATTTTGTACTACGCCAAGTCTTTGGCCCTCACACGAGTGCATTATTGAGGTCTGAGTCCATGGTTTGTGATGTAAGTCTTGTCCAAACCATATACTCAGTCGTTGATAATGCACTCAGGAGACTTGGGTGTGTCTGGAATAGGTTCTGGGAGGTCATCTAGCCTCCCCCTCCCTCTCTCTCCTAGAGAGAGAGAGAGAGAGAGAGAGAGAGAGAGACAGAGACAGAGAGAGAGAGAGAGAGAGAGAGAGAGAGAGAGAGAGAGAGAGAGAGAGAGAGAGAGAGAGAGAGAGAGAGAGAGAGAGAGAGAGAGAGAGAGAGAGAGAGAGAGAGAGAGAGAGAGAGAGAGAGAGAGAGAGAGAGAGAGAGAGAGAGAGAGAGAGAGAGAGAGAGAGAGAGAGAGAGAGAGAGAGAGAGAGAGAGAGAGAGAGAGAGAGAGAGAGAGGAAGAGAGAGAGAGAGAGAGAGAGAGAGAGAGAGAGAGAGAGAGAGAGAGAGAGAGAGAGAGAGAGAGAGAGAGAGAGAGAGAGAGAGAGAGAGAGAGAGAGAGAGAGAGAGAGAGAGAGAGAGAGAGAGAGAGAGGAAGAGAGAGAGAGAGAGGAAGAGAGAGAGAGAGAGAATCCGTCCCAAATCCTTATCCTGACCCCTTCCTAGTGCTATATAATCGTAATGGCAGTGAGAAGTGAGTGAAAGAAAGACAGACAGACCGACAGATAGACAGACAGTGAGACAGAGAAAGGCAAACAGAAACAAGTAGACAGGCAGGAAAATACAGAGACAGAGATCTGTAGTAATTGGGTCGACCAGGGCACTGCCGGGTATCCCACTTAATCTCTCTCTATATATAAGTAAATATGTGTGTATCTTTCCGGGGTTCGAGGCCAGATGCTAGCGGCTAGCCTCATTAAACCTTGCAGGATTAGTGGTGATTTTACCAGAAGTGTCATAGGATGGTCGGGGATGGCCCAGAGCCTCCCAGAAGAGGGGGTGTTGAAGCATGGCCCCCAATGCTTCTCCTCCACGAATTCTGAGGATATAAAATGTTCTGCACAGAGTCCATAGCTTTTATAATGAGTTCAGGTAACCGAGAATTCAGATTACCAAATGGTGGGGGTGGGGGGGAGGGGAGGAGGTAGAGTTGGTGCGTCTGAATACATAAAGGGAAAATGTAGCTAAATGTAGAACCCCATCTAGCTCCTTGATGTTCGAGTCACTAGAACACAGCGGGGTGTAGTGGACGGTACTTCAGGTGGACTGATCACAAACTGGTATTGTAAACCGAGGGATGCAGGTAAATGTAAATGAGAAAGATACTGGTAAGAGTGATTGTACTGACAGAGGTAAGAGAAGCAGATATTTATACCTTGTACCAGCTTTTTTTTCAGCTCTTGCACCTCGAAGGTATCCATCAAATAACTGTGAATAACGTTTGAAGTGATATATAAAATTTGACGAAATCGTTAGTAAGAAGTTGTCACGTCTGCACTGAGAATAATCGGCCCCCCTGGCGAAGATAGTGTAGTGAAATTTAAAAGATGCATTTACCAGGCCTATAAGAAGGATGAGAAGGTAATAAGGGATATAACCAATTGGAATTGTAAACCAATAAATTGGAAAACACTTAACAACCCCCTCAAACAACTTCCCTTATGAAAAACAACATTTGTGCCTTCTCTGACAAGTTGAAGTGTACCAATACAATTGCAGAATATAAATATAAATGCAATTCTGGAGACTGTACTCCGTAACATACACTACATTGGAGCCTAACTAAATTGGAGCCACTATATTGGAGCTAACACTCTCAGAAGGCCTTTCACACTTCATTTGCAGGAGGGGGAATTAAACAACACCACTCACTAAACCACATCATCACCCTGAACCACCAGGATTCATGGTGGTGTGGGGTACTTACCGCCCTGAATCCTGTAGTACTCCTGTAGTAAAGGGGGCACTACAGTCATCACACGAACCACTGATCAAACAAGGCTATGGACACTTGAGGCAATCATCATTCGCGAACAAATTCGCGAACAATCATCATTCGCGAATCATCATTCCAGTTCATTAACACTCAAATGAATTTAACACTATACATCCAGTTGTTTGATGGACCTCCTTTGACCCAGAGAAAAGATATCCGCCACGTGAGGCAAGTATCATCTGATGATAGACATGCAACTATCGTTAGACATCTATCACTTCCCTGGAAACACAAACCGAAACTGTCTCTATTTTCCGCTTGTTACAACTTGTAATAAAGTTGTTACATCTTGGCTTAACGTGTTTAGGACGTATTAGAACGTTGTTAGAACTTGATATATTGGTTGTTATAACTGGTTAGGAGGTGTTAAAACTTGTTCGAACGTTGTAGCAACGTCGTAGTTTCGGTGTGTGTTTGGCGGGTTTAACCTGTATTCGTTGCTCTCTGTGATTAGCAACAACTCATTTTCAAGAATGGGTATGATGGGCTGAGGTGAACCCACGTTTATATCTGTGAATGTTCTTGTGTGCTATTTTAGTATACCCGGGATCTCTGTACCGTGTGTATGTTGCTGAGGATGTCACGTTCTTTACCCTTATATATATATATATATATATATATATATATATATATATATATATATATATATATATATATATATATATATATATATATATATATATATATATATATATATATATATATTGTGACGGTAACGCGTTGGTGTTCGGCTGTTTAAGGCTAGGGGTATGGCCTCGTCACATAGTTATAAAAAAAATAGAAAAAACTGGAACTTCGTCTGTGGTAAGGTAAGGAGAAGACACACAAAACACAAGTAAACTTTAACAATGAAATTTTAATTACGTTAATTAAATCAAAACATGAATAAAATGCACAAACAAATTCTTATAATAAAATCGATCAAAATAATAAGAATAATTAGATGACACAATGAAAAGTTACGTTAAGGGAAAATAACAAGAAGTGCAATACAAAAGTAAATGGGAGGTGTTGGAATATTGGCTTTAAGCCACCACTTCTCTCAGTACACGCTAGCGTCTAGCCGGGAGGAGTGGTGACAACGAGAGCACTGAACATTCTGAGGTATGAGGTTGGGGTGACCCCAGACATCAAGTAGTATGGGGGGGCGAGTGCAGGTGCAGCCAGACCAGCGACCAATCAGCGGAGCCGGTAGCGATCAACATGTAGTTTGGTGGTTTGAGTCCGAACAGGTGGCTGGCTGCATACGTTTTGCTCACCCTGGCAAGCCTTGCTGGTGTTGTTGTTGTTGTTGGACATGTCTTCCATAGTCGTTTTATATAATTTCAACGACGTGTTTGTGGAGGGAAGAGCAGGCTCAATCTCTTGAAGGAGATTATTGTCACAACTCTCCCCCGAAGCCTGCGGTTCTGGAAGAAGTACGTCGTTATGTGGTGGAGTAATGGATGGAGTCGCTTCTACTTTATAAACTCTGGAGAGATCATGGGCTAAGATGTTGTCAGACTCTTGGTATAGCGTGTCTCCAGGTTGAATTTCTGCAGGTAGTAAGCCCATAGTAGAAGACGTTGAGATGAGAAGTGGGCGTGCTGCAGGAGGTGTAGGGTGGTGTGGTCCGTATTGATGGTGGACCGAGCACTTTTCAGGTGTGAAGTGAAGTGCTGAAGCTTCAGGATGAGGAAGAGTAGTTCCTTGCCAATTGTTCCGTCGTTCCTTGTAGCAGTAGTCGCTGACAGGTGTATTCTTCTCGCCTCGTTGCTGCATCACGACACCACCATCGTCGGTACCATTGGCGTCGACATGGAGGATGAAGGGCTTTCTGACGAGGTGAGAGTGGAATTAGAAGAGGGCAAAGGAGCACGATTATTATCCTGAAAGCATTTGGGAAGATCATTAAGGATTTCGGAATTAGAAAGCGCTGACTCCTTGTCAGTGCTTTCGGGAGGAGAAGCTGGGAAGGTCTCACTGTGGATGTAGGGTTCTGTGAATGTGGAATAGTTAGTCAAGACAGTGGGAGGAGTACCATTATATTGCTTCAGGAGGTTGACGTGGCACAGCTGGGTCTTCCGCCGCCTATCTGGAGTCTCTATGACGTAAGTGTTGTTGCTTCTGCACTCTTTGACGCAGTAGGGTCCTGAAAATCTGTTTTGTAAAGGTGAACCTGGGATAGGGAAATAGGCAAGGACGAAGTCTCCCGGCTTGAATTTTCTTACTTTGCTGGTCTGGTCGTAATGAGTCTTCATTCTCACCTGGGCTTTCAATAGATTATCATGGGCAAAGCGGTGGACTCTCTCTAGAATGTGTTGAAGGTTTTGAAGAAACTGGGGCACATTCTGATGCTCACTGAAGGTGGCATCTCTGAGAGAGTCTTTGAAAGCCTTAAGGGGAGTACGGCACTTACGGCCGTAGAGCATCTCATAAGGAGATACTCCTAGGGACTCATTGGGGAGACTTCTGAAAATACACATTATTAGGTCAATCTGCTTATCCCAATCCTTTGAGGTTTCACTACAAAACTTTTTCAAGAGTGCTTTGATGGTCTGATGACTACGTTCAAGAGAACCCTGTGAAGCAGGATGATAGGGGCTGGACAATACCTGTTTGATGTTGAACTCCTCCAGTGTCCTTTTGAAGAGATCACTGGTGAAGTTGGTGCCACAGTCGCTCTGAATCTCCCTGGGAAATCCGTATTGAGTGAAGATCTTCAATAGATGTTTTATAACCGTAGCAGCCGTGATGTTCTTCACTGGAACTGCTATGGGAAATCTGGTGGTAGGACACAGGATGGTTAGGATGTAGGCGTTACCTGAACTGGTCCGAGGTAAAGGACCAACACAGTCTATTATGAGTCTGTGGAAAGGTTCCGCAGGCACCTGTATGGGAATCAGTGGTGCTCTGGGAATGGAGACGTTCGGTTTGCCTGCCATCTGACATGTATGACACTGTTTTACGTACTGTTTGACGTTATTTACCATACCTGGCCAGTAGTAGTCTTGACGAATCCCATGGTAAGTCTTGTTGAAGCCGTAGTGGGAGAATGCTCCGTGGGCCAGGTGTAGAATAGTGGGCCGCAGGCTGGTGGGAATCACAAGTTGTTCGATGTTGGCCCAATCGTCCTCCTCCTTCAGTTTACTGGGTCTATATCTGCGGTAGAGCAAGTCGTTCTCTAGGAAGAACCCAGGAATACTGTCGGGTTGAGTCTCAGCCTGGAAAAACAATGGTGTTAAAGTAAGATCTTCCCTCTGCAACTTACGGAACTCCAACTTGGTCAGATGCGGGGGGAGTTTCTGAGGGTCTTGAGGGACAGCGGTAGCAGTAGAGTCAGCTGGCTGTGGACGTGCGGCTTGTGCACGGGTGGTCACGAGAACCGGAGGAGAAACTTCATCACTCTCTTGAACCTCTGCTGGAACATACTCAAGAATAGGGTTTATTGGCACAGAGTTACACACCTGGGGTTTGTCCATGACGATCAGGTTGGTCGGTTGCAGGTCTTCTGCCAAGTCGTTGCCTAGGAGAAGTTGCACTCCAGGCATGGGAAAAGGCTTTTCCCTGACGGCGACTTGGACTTCTCTGTTCACGTAGGGACAATCCAGGTGGACTCTGGCGAGAGGGTATGGTGTGGTAGCAGTGAGGTCAGTGATGAAGACTGTTTCCCCGGTGTAGACTATGTTGGGCACAGCCGACTTCAAGATGATCGATTGTAGAGCCGCTGTGTCCCTCAAGATCTTCAATTTGAAACGTCCCTCCGGATTTGAACCGTTGGCAGAGACAGTTCCAGTATACAGGTGGTTACTGAAAAGAGAAAGATCATTAACATTAACACCAACATTCATCACAGGCTTACCGGACTTAGGAGGAGTTGGTTTGGGTCTTTGTTGGTCAGTGGTTCCCTTGTATTGAGACTTACCACACTTGTCTATGGTATGTCCATAGAGTCTACAATACTTGCAGTACAGTTGTGAACCAGCTTGATCGGGGCTCACCTTCTCGTAACTGTACCACGACTTCTTACTGGAGGATGGTTCGGGTGTCAGCCGGTGGATGAGGCTGTAAGTGTCAGCCGACTTAGCACACTTCAGGTAGTCGGTTTCTTCTTTATCTGCTAAGTAGAGGCGGACAGGAGGTGGCACACGTCTCAAGAATTCTTCAACAAGCATCAGGTTGACGAGTTCTGTAAAAGTAGAGACATGTGCTGCTTCCAGCCATTTCATGAAATACCTCCGTTTCGTGTTAGCAAACTCGAGGAAGGTAGTGGTACTTGCCTTCAGGTGGTCACGGAATTTCCTTCTATAACTTTCTGTGGAAAGTAGGTAGGCGTCCAACACTGCTTGTTTCAGAGTGTAGTAGTCATTCTCAGACGCCAAAGTACTGAGTGTGACTGCAGCTCTACCTGTAAGATGGACTCTGAGAAGTGTGGCCCATTGGTCGACAGGCCAACTGAGTTGATTAGCAAGGGTTTCAAAGGTGGTGAAAAACACATCAACTTCTGCTTCTACAAAGGATGGCATTAACTTACTTGCATGTGATATATTAAAACTGACGGGAAGATTGGCAGTAGCTGGTTGGCGTTGAGTGAAGTGGGAAGTTTCCAAGGCGATTTCACGTTGACGACACTCTAGAGCCAGAGTTGCTTGTTGCTTGTCATGTTCGCGTTGCATCTCCAACTCGCGTCGTTTGGTTTCAAGCTGTACTCGTTCCCGCTCCTGGAGTAGTGCAACCTCACGTTCTTGGAGGGCGAGTCCTCGTTCGTGTTCTTCTCTCCTCAAAGCAGCTTCGCGTTCTCTGAGGGTGATTTCTCGTTCTTGTTCTTCCCTCCTCAAAGCAGCTTCGCGTTCTTGTTCTTCCCTTCTCAAAGCAGCTTCGCGTTCTTGTTCTTCCCTCCGTATGGCAGCCGCTCGTTCTTGTTGTTCGCGGGCTTCCCTTTGCTGCTCACGTTCAATCTTAGCCAGCTCTAGTTTAAGTTTCATCGTTGCCAAGTCAGTTTTATCTGCAATATAGTAAGTTTCATGAGTTTCAGAGTCTATCTTACCTTGCTCTAAATAGTAATCCAGCAACAGGTTGTGTAGGTCATTTTTGTTGGCTTGGTAGGGAACTTCTAGTTGATACTCATGTGCAAGAGTTTGTAATTCAGTCCTCTTGGCACGACTTAAAGTCCCTATTTCACCTGCTGGATTTGCACGGAAAGTTTGGAGACGAAACATGGTGAAATTAGCAAATAAAGGTACACGAATATTCAATAGTGAAATGTCAGAAACAGGACAACGTGGCAACTGGTACCTATCCTGTGTGATCTTTAACAATTAACGTTAAGTGAAAGATATTAAATGATTAAATTAAATCAAGGGCGCAGGAAATCTTGTACCCGGTACTCATGTAAGAGAATAAGGGCAAGAAAATCCTACTAACAAATGAAACAAAGTTTCGAAAACAAATGAAACAGTCAAATGCTTCAAAAGTAAAATTGGTAGTCCAAGGATGTAGGCATACCTTGCCAAGTCTCTATAGGACATAAAGCAAGTTTTTCCCACTGAATTTAATATGATACTTACAGAATTAGCGAACTTTTGTGCTCTGAAAAAATAAGCTAATTCCCTACCGTTGTATGTATCATCATCTCTGACTGACGTGTAGGGGTGCGAGGTGTCAACTTGTGACGAGAACTGCTGCTGAGGTCCCAATTCAGCAACTAAAGTTCGAGCTAGAGGAACTATGGCCCTCTTTGTCCTCCTACAGTCAGATTGCAGAAGATTGGGTACTCTTGACCCGGGGCAGACCACAGTACCAGGGTACCAATATGATGATCTGTCAGAATGAGAAATATTCAAGGGACATAGATGGTAAACACGAGTAATAACACGGAGGGAGAGATGACCAATTAAGAGTATGACTGCGGCCTACAGTCACCACATAATCCAAAGTTGTCTCACCTTCACTATATGTTACTTTCGTAATGCACAATACACCGCACCTTATAAAAAATGAAATTGAATGAAAAATAGTAAAGCTACGTTAACAAAGTTAAATACGCTTACCATAAATTACCACTTGGCACCAGTACCTGAGTGAAGCTCCTAGGACAGGCCCCCATATAACTTGTGACGGTAACGCGTTGGTGTTCGGCTGTTTAAGGCTAGGGGTATGGCCTCGTCACATAGTTATAAAAAAAAAATAGAAAAAACTGGAACTTCGTCTGTGGTAAGGTAAGGAGAAGACACACAAAACACAAGTAAACTTTAACAATGAAATTTTAATTACGTTAATTAAATCAAAACATGAATAAAATGCACAAACAAATTCTTATAATAAAATCAATCAAAATAATAAGAATAATTAGATGACACAATGAAAAGTTACGTTAAGGCAAAATAACAAGAAGTGCAATACAAAAGTAAATGGGAGGTGTTGGAATATTGGCTTTAAGCCACCACTTCTCTCAGTACACGCTAGCGTCTAGCCGGGAGGAGTGGTGACAACGAGAGCACTGAACATTCTGAGGTATGAGGTTGGGGTGACCCCAGACATCAAGTAGTATGGGGGGGCGAGTGCAGGTGCAGCCAGACCGGCGACCAATCAGCGGAGCCGGTAGCGATCAACATGTAGTTTGGTGGTTTGAGTCCGAACAGGTGGCTGGCTGCATACGTTTTGCTCACCCTGGCAAGCCTTGCTGGTGTTGTTGTTGTTGTTGGACATGTCTTCCATAGTC
The DNA here is from genome assembly GCF_040958095.1 of Procambarus clarkii. Classification (NCBI taxonomy): domain Eukaryota; kingdom Metazoa; phylum Arthropoda; class Malacostraca; order Decapoda; family Cambaridae; genus Procambarus; species Procambarus clarkii. The sequence continues at coordinate 53,461,247 of NC_091150.1, read as the reverse complement.
GTTTTATATAATTTCAACGACGTGTTTGTGGAGGGAAGAGCAGGCTCAATCTCTTGAAGGAGATTATTGTCACAATATATATATATATATATATATATATATATATATATATATATATATATATATATATATATATATATATATATATATATATATATATATATATGTGTGTGTGTGTGTGTGTGTGTGTGTGTGTGTGTGTGTGTGTGTGTGTGTGTGTGTGTGTGTGTGTGTGTGTGTGTGTTGTGTTTACTAGTTGTGTTTTGCGGGGGTTGAGCTTTGCTCTTTCGGCCCGCCTCTCAAATGTCAATCAACTGTTTAATAACTACTTTTTTTTTCTTTTTTTTCCACACCACACATACACACCCCAGGAAGCAGCCCGTGACAGCTGACTAACTCCCAGGTACCTATTTACTGCTAGGTAACAGGGGCACTTAGGGTGAAAGAAACTTTGCCCATTTGTTTCTGCCTCGTGCGGGAATCGAACCCGCGCCACAGAATTACGAGTCCTGCGCGCTATCCACCAGGCTACGAGGCCCCATACCCCATGTGTGTGTGTGTGTGTGTGTGTGTGTGTGTGTGTGTGTGTGTGTGTGTGTGTTTTATTTATGATTTATTTTTATTTCAGAATAAGGTACGAGAGTGTGGCAGCATATGAAGATGGTGGGTACGAATAGCTTCAGCTTGAAGTCAGTGTAAAGTGTGTCACAGCCACGGTGGTATGCCGTAAGGAATTCTGAACACATGTATATTGCATT
>NC_091150.1:53215489-53455489 GCF_040958095.1 Procambarus clarkii | reverse complement strand
TGTACACCAGTTGATTGATAGTTAAGAGGCGGGACCAAAGAGCCAGAGCTCAACCCCCGCAAGCACAAGTAGGTGAGTACAAATAGGTGAGTACACGAACCGCAAAATTTCACGAGAACATCTAAGGACAACATGGTACAGGGTGGCACTACAGGGTGGCACTACAGGGTGGCACTACAGGGTGGCACTACAGGGTGGCACTACAGGGTGGCACTACAGGGAGGCACTACAGGGTGGCACTACAGGGTGGCACTACAGGGAGGCACTACAGGGTGGCACTACAGGGTGGCACTATAGGGAGGCACTACAGGGAGGCACTACAGGGTGGCACTACAGAGTGGCACTATAGAGAGGCACTACAGGGTGGCACTACAGGGAGGCACTACAGGGAGGCACTACAGGGTGGCACTACAGGGAGGCACTACAGGGTGGCACTACAGGGTGGCACTATAGGGAGGCACTACAGGGAGGCACTACAGGGTGGCACTACAGGGTGGCACTACAGGGAGGCACTACAGGGTGGCACTACAGGGTGGCACTACAGGGAGGCACTACAGGGAGGCACTACATGGTGGTACTACAGGGAGGCACTACAGAGTGGCCACCCTCCCTACAGGGTGGCACTACAGGGTGGCACTATAGAGAGGCACTACAGAGTGGCACTACAGGGAGGCACTACAGGGAGGCACTACAGGGTGGCACTACAGGGAGGCACTACAGGGAGGCACTACAGGGTGGCACTACAGGGTGGCACTACAGGGAGGCACTACAGGGAGGCACTACAGGGTGGCACTACAGGGAGGCACTACAGGGTGGCACTACAGGGTGGCACTACAGGGTGGCACTACAGGGAGGCATTACAGGGTGGCACTACAGGGAGGCACTACAGGGTGGCACTACAGGGTGGCACTAAAGAGTGGCACTACAGGGAGGCACTACAGGGAGGCACTACAGGGAGGCACTACAGGGAGGCACTACAGGGAGGCACTACAGGGAGGCACTACAGGGTGGCACTACAGGGTGGCACCACAGGGTGGCACTACAGGGAGGCACTACAGGGAGGCACTACAGGGTGGCACTACAGGGAGGCACTACAGGGTGGCACTCCAGGGTAGCACTACAGGGAGGCACTACAGGGTGGCACTACAGGGAGGCACTACAGGGTGGCACTACAGGGAGGCACTACAAGGAGGCACTACAGGGTAGCACTACAGGGTAGCACTATAGGGAGGCACTACAGGGAGGCACTACAGGGTGGCACTACAGGGAGGCACTACAGGGAGGCACTACAAGGAGGCACTACAGGGTAGCACTACAGGGTAGCACTATAGGGAGGCACTACAGGGAGGCACTACAGGGTGGCACTACAGGGTGGCACTACAGGGTGGTACTACAGGGAGGCACTACAGGGAAGCACTACAGGGAGGCACTACAGGGAGGCAATACAGGGAGGCAGTACAGTGGCACTACAAGGTGGCACTACAGAGTGTCACATTGCCACGAGACGTCGAATGAACGATTGACGTGAACGTCCTAACAATGAGTGCAGTGATGATTGACTCGCCTTCCAGTTCAGCACGATATCATTGACAAAAGAAAGCTAAAATGAGGTGATTGCATGATCTGACTGCCATCATCGCTCTGAATAGTTAAATCAGCGCGAGAAGTTGAGGCGTCAATCAGTAAAGAATGTTATCATACGCTGATACATCAATAATTGATGTTGTCCTGAAGGGGGAAGATGAGGTTAAGGAATGACAACCTACAAGGAAGTGTAACAGTGAATAAATTTAATGATAAATGAGGAAAATAACAAATCTCTAAAGCCACGTAGACAGCCATGCAAAGTGTAAAACAGTGTAAAATACAGCAGCCATGCAAAGTGTAAAACAGTGTAAAATACAGCAGCCATGCAAAATGACAAAAAGTATTGATGTACACATAGAGTATTGTTAAGAGTAAATTATAATTTTACATTCAGGCTCATATTCAGCCTGCATATGCGCCTTTAAGATATTATTCAGTCGATAAGCGTACAGCAACGTCTTTTAAACTGCAGCATAATAACACTGGCTTGAATTATTCATGAATAAAAATTACGAAGTCCCTGACGTTCCCTTGCAATATTTACAGGTAAAATATGCAACTGCATATCCACGCTCAGTGTGCTTAATAGTGTCAAGATTGTTGGGGAAATTAACACACAAGAAAATGTAAATATATTTGATTATGGATGACACATATTAGAAGCCCGTGTGTCATTCACGGCTCACGCGTGACCTGTGCAGTTATGTGGGGTGGCCTGAGTAGTTATGTGGGGTGGCCTGAGCAGTTATGATGGGTGGCTTGAGCAGTTATGATGGGTGGCTTGAGCAGTTACCTGTGTCGTGAGTGTTGAGAGTGAAATTGCTTAATTCTTCCTTCTTGAAGATACAATGTAAGACATCAGCTCAGAATATTCCAATATAGCATACATCTCGGAGTGCACAGTCTTTACAGTCTAAACCACAAGTTTTACAATTCCTGTCAATTATATATCGTATTGCCTTTCATTCTTCTTATATGCCAGAGTAAATGTATTTTTATAATACACTATTACAACAATGCAGAATTCGAGGAAAACGTTAGTATGAAGTTTGGCCGGGATTTGACAGTAGACAGTCATCCCTCCGAGGGAAGACATTGTAGTGTGTTATATAAAAATACATTTACTGAGGCCTATAAGAAGGTCGAAGAGGAGATAAGGGATAATACATTGCAAACCATGCAGTGAAAACACTCTTGTCGTGGCCTTAATAAACTCTAAAGGTTTACAACCCCAAAAATGCAAAACAACAAACCAAACTATAGACTTCCACATGCATTCAGTATCTATAAGTCTTCTTTCCAAACCAAGCAATTAAATTCCAATTTTATCCATGAAATAAACAACGATACAGTTTTAACCTGAATACACCCTAAACTACCAAATATTTTCCACAAGATTTCAGGGACAGAACTCAATTTTCCTTGGATTCAATAAGTCAAACTTTTTTTTTAACTCTGCATATTGATTGATAAAAAAATCCCCTCATCATTTTGGTTTTATATAATACAGTTAACAATGCTATACAGAACTGTCTCTTAATCTTTTGTCGGGTGGATGTCGAGATCCCACTGGAAAGTCAGAAGAGACCTGCCGGCGCTCATCACACCTGAGGGAACACATTAGCGTCAGTAAGGTGGTTCCCCCGTTCGAGCCCCGTCCCGCTAGGCAACTCTTGCGTGTAAGTTTATGCAGCATTTGGTATTCTAACTGCACGAGGCTCGATCATTCGTAATCCCCGCGCGGTATATATAACGTCCTTGGAGAAAAGAACAAAAAATATGCATATATTCTCTGACGCTGTTAAATTCTCTCCCCAGTAAGGCTGCACTAATGCCATAGGGCTCTTGTTGAATAGTTTTAAGTCCCAGTTGGCATCACTTGCTAGAGGTACGTTGAAGCAACGTTGAGTAAACGTTTTTGACGTTTATTTAATTATGAGTAAGCCTTTCTGACGTTGGTTCAACGTTTAGTAAACGTTTCTAACGTTGAATGAAAGTTGTTGACGTTTGGTAAACGTTTCTGGCGTTGAATAAACATTTCTAACGTTGAATAATAGTTTCCGACGTTGGTTCAACGTTGAGTAAATGTTTCTGACGTTGATTCAACGTCGTCTGTGCGACATGTGTGCAGTGGCTTACAATGTCCTCTCAAAGGTAAACAAACACCTCCTACGGGCTTGGGGATTTGAGTCCCTCTTGATGCCCACGGTAAGTACAATGCTTAAGTCACTGGTTGATTGCTGCTTAAGCGAGCGGTGCTTGACTCGCTAATATATCCTACGTGCGCTTATCGCAAGGAAAAGGTATAGTGTGTTATAGAGACACCCACACACACGCTTACTCTTCACTAGGTGTGTATATATATATATATATATATATATATATATATATATATATATATATATATATATATATACATATATATATATATATATATATATATATATATATATATATATATATATACATATATATATATATATATATATATATATATATATATGGGGTGAGGTGGATGGGGTGAGGCATATATATATATATATATATATATATATATATATATATATATATATATATATATATATATATATATATATATATATATATATATATATATATATATATATATATATATATATATATATATATATATATATATATATATATGGGGTGAGGTGGATGGGGTGAGGTGGATGGGGTGAGGTGGTATTTAATAGGGTATTAAATTCATCAACACAAGACAGAACACGAAACAATGGGTATTGAATAGAAGTGATTGTAGAAAGCCTATTTGTCCATATTTCTTGATGCTTCTATATTGGAGCGGAGTCTTGAGGTGGGTAGAATATTGTTGTGCATTAATTGGCTGTTGATTGTTGGTGTTGACTTTTTAATGTGCAGTGCCTCGCAAACGTCAAGCCGTCTGCTATCGCTGCATCTATCGATGATTTCTGTGTTGTTTACTAGGATTTCTCTGGCGATGGTTTGGTTGTGGGAAGAGATTATATGTTCCTTAATGGAGCCCTGTTGCTTATGCATCGTTAAACGCCTAGAAAGAGATGTTGTTGTCTTGCCTATATACTGGTTTTTTTGGAGCTTACAATCCCCAAGAGGGCATTTGAAGGCATAGACGACGTTGGTCTCTTTTAAAGCGTTCTGCTTTGTGTCTGGAGAGTTTCTCATGAGTAGGCTGGCCGTTTTTCTGGTTCTATAGTAAATCGTCAGTTGTATCCTCTGATTTTTGTCTGTAGGGATAACGTTTCTATTAACAATATCTTTCAGGATCCTTTCCTCCGTTTTATGAGCTGTGGAAAAGAAGTTCCTGTAAAATAGTCTAATAGGGGGTATAGGTGTTGTGTTAGTTGTCTCTTCAGAGGTTGCATGGCGTTTCACTTTCCTTCTTATGATGTTTTCGACGAAACCATTGGAGAAGCCGTTGTTGACTAGGACCTGCCTTACCCTACAGAGTTCTTCGTCGACTTGCTTCCATTCTGAGCTGTGGCTGAGAGCACGGTCGACATATGCGTTAACAACACTCCTCTTGTACCTGTCTGGGCAGTCGCTGTTGGCATTTAGGCACATTCCTATGTTCGTTTCCTTAGTGTAGACTGCAGTGTGGAAACCTCCGCTCTTTTCCATGACTGTTATATCTAGAAAGGGCAGCTTCCCATCCTTTTCCATCTCGTAAGTGAAACGCAGCACGGAACTCTGCTCAAATGCCTCCTTCAGCTCCTGCAGATGTCTGACATTAGGTACCTGTGTAAAAATGTCGTCAACATACCTGCAGTATATGGCCGGTTTCAAGTTCATATCGACTAAGACTTTTTGCTCGATGGATATATATATATATATATATATATATATATATATATATATATATATATATATATATATATATATATATATATATATATATATACATATATATATATATATATATATATATATATATATATATATACATACATATATATATATATATACATATATATATATATATATATGTATATATATATATATACATATATATATATATATATATATATATAAATATATATATATATATATATATATATATATATATATATATATATATATATATACATATATTTTATATATATATATATATATATATATATATATATATATATATATACATATATATATATATATATATATATATATATATATATATATATATATATATATATATATGTCGTACCTAGTAGCCAGAACGCACTTCTCAGCCTACTATGCAAGGCCCGATTTGCCTAATAAGCCAAGTTTTCATGAATTATTTGTTTTTCGACTACCTAACCTACCTAACCTAACCTAACCTAACTTTTTCGGCTACCTAACCAAACCTAACGTATGAAGATAGGTTAGGTTAGGTTAGGTAGGGTTGGTTAGGTTCGGTCATATATCTACGTTAATTTTAACTCCAATAAAAAAAAATTGACCTCATACATAATGAAATGGGTAGCTTTATCATTTCATAAGAAAAAAATTAGAAAAAATATATTAATTCAGGAAAACTTGGCTTATTAGGCAAATCGGGCCTTGAATAGTAGGCCACAAAGTGAGTTCTGGCTACTAGGTACGACATATATATATACATATATATATATATATATTAGTATATTTTGGTAGCAGTCTTTCCTGTAGACATATTTTATTAAATATGACCGAAAAAGTAAGATTAATAATTCTAACACGAATTTTCTCAATCTTTCGTACATTATGCTTCACTGTTGGAGGTAAATCAAAAATCACTTCTCCAAAATTCATTTTTATTTCTAGTCTGACGCGACACGGGCGCGTTTCGTAAAACTTATTACATTTTCAAAGACTTCACAAATACACAACTGATTAGAACTTGCGTTTCCCTGATTTTATATCTACATTTGAGTGAGGTGGGAAGGGTGATGTGGCATTACATTTGAGTGAGGTGGGAAGGATGATGTGGCATTAGAGGATATTAATAGGGTATTAAAAGTATCAACACAAGACAGAACACGAAACAATGGATATTGAATAGAAGTGTTTGTAGAAAGCCTATTGGTCCATATTTCTTGATGCTTCTATATTGGAGCGGAGTCTTGAGGTGGGTAGAATATAGTTGTGCAATAATTGGCTGTTGATTGCTGGTGTTGACTTCTTGATGTGTAGTGCCTCGCAAACGTCAAGCCGCCTGCTATCGCTGTATCTATCGATGATTTCTGTGTTGTTTACTAGGATTTCTCTGGCGATGGTTTGGTTATGGGAAGAGATTATATGTTCCTTAATGGAGCCCTGTTGTTTATGCATCGTTAAACGCCTAGAAAGAGATGTTGTTGTCTTGCCTATATACTGGGTTTTTTGGAGCTTACAGTCCCCAAGTGGGCATTTGAAGGCATAGACGACGTTAGTCTCTTTTAAAGCGTTCTGTTTCGTGTCTGGAGAGTTTCTCATGAGTAGGCTGGCCGTTTTTCTGGTTTTATAGTAAATCGTCAGTTGTATCCTCTGATTTTTGTCTGTAGGGATAACGTTTCTATTAACAATATATTTCAGGACCCTTTCCTCTGTTTTATGAGCTGTGGAAAAGAAGTTCCTGTAAAATAGTCTAATAGGGGGTATAGGTGTTGTGTTAGTTGTCTCTTCGGAGGTTGCATGGCTTTTCACTTTCCTTCTTATGATGTCTTCGATGAAACCATTGGAGAAGCCGTTATTGACTAGAACCTGCCTTACCCTACAGAGTTCTTCGTCGACTTGCTTCCATTCTGAGCTGTGGCTGAGAGCACGGTCGACGTATGCGTTAACAACACTCCTCTTGTACCTGTCAGGGCAGTCGCTGTTGGCATTTAGGCACATTCCTATGTTTGTTTCCTTTGTGTAGACTGCAGTGTGGAAACCTCCGCCCTTTTCCATGACTGTTACATCTAGAAAAGGCAGCTTCCCATCCTTTTCCGTCTCGTAAGTGAAACGCAGCACGGAACTCTGCTCAAATGCCTCCTTCAGCTCCTGCAGATGTCTGACATCAGGTACCTGTGTAAAAATGTCGTCAACATACCTGCAGTATATGGCCGGTTTCAAGTTCATGTCGACTAAGACTTTTTGCTCGATGGTACCCATGTAGAAGTTTGCAAACAGGACACCTAGGGGAGAACCCATAGCGACCCCATCTACTTGCTTATACATATGCCCATCCGGGCTCAAGAAGGGTGCCTCTTTAGTACAAGCTTGGAGTAGTTTCCTCAGAATACTTTCTGGCATGTCAAGAGGAGTACAGGCTGGATCGCGATACACTCTGTCGGCTATCATTCCGATTGTCTCGTCCACAGGTACGTTGGTAAACAGCGATTCTACGTCCAACGAGGCTCTTATCCCTGTGGCCCGTGCGCCCCGCAGTAAGTCCACAAATTCCTTTGGAGACTTCAGGCTGAAGGCGCAAGGAACATAAGGAGTCAGCAGGCCGTTGAGTCGCTTTGCCAATCTGTACGTGGGTGTGGGTATCTGGCTAATGATTGGCCGAAGTGGGTTTCCAGGCTTGTGCGTCTTGACATTTCCATACGCATATCCAGGTTTATATTCCCCAATGATCTTTGGCAGGTGGAGTCCGGATTTCTTGGCGTTCACAGTTTCGATCAGTTTGTTGACCTTTGCTTTTAATTCGGCTGTAGTGTCCTTCGTTACCCTTTGGAACTTAGTTTGGTCAGAGAGTATGATGTTCATTTTCGCCAGATATTCGTCTTTTTTAAGAATGACATATATTGGCGACTTGATTTTTGATTTACCTCCAACAGTGAAGCATAATGTACGAAAGATTGAGAAAATTCGTGTTAGAATTATTAATCTTACTTTTTCGGTCATATTTAATAAAATATATATATATATATATATATATATATATATATATATATATATATATATATATATATATATATATATATATATATATATATATATATGTATATATATATATATATATATATATGTTTCATTGAATATGACCGCATATTCTGTATTTATTATTTTCTGGTTTAGGGCTTCTATCCCTCTAACTATTTTCTTAGCATCAGGGCTTAATTGGAATAGGAGTTCTCCAAAACTCATTTTCGTACTTTTAAGGTGAAGAAAAGAAGTGATTTACTATAGAGTGTATTACACTTATTTGTATAATTTGCACGACGTTTCGAACCTCCATGGTTCATTCTCAAGTGAACAGATCTTACAATATTAGTTGATTTTATACCCGCATTAGGTCAGGTGATAATACAATGAAGGTGAAAAACATGGGGGGATACATAAGGGATAAACATAGGGGCTGGAGGCCAAAGAAAACCTGCTGCCAGTATACACCAATATATATATATATATATATATATATATATATATATATATATATATATATATATATATATATATATATATATATATATATATATATATATATATATATATGTATATATATATATTCGGCCGCTTTACAGCCGTTATCAACACCAGACTGACTAGGAGAAACAAAGGGAGGGTATCCAGGCCTCCCTGGCCAGGATACGAACCCAGGCCAAAGCGCTCGTGAAGCGCCGGGAAAACGTCTTACCACTGCGCCACAGGGACTGTTTAGCTACAGTTAGGAGTAAAGTTAGGAAATTATCGGGAAAAAAACGTTAAGCCATTAGCACTATATAGAACGTTGACAGGATAAGAGGATAAGTATTTAGGATGGAACGGGGGAGGTGGGGGAAGGAATGGTGCCAGCCACATGGACGGTCGGGGATTGAACGCCAACATGCACGAACCGTCGCTCTGCCGTCCAGTCCAAGTGGTTGGACAGGACTGTACTGTGACATTGGGAAGGTAATGTCAGGAATTGAAGGCAATACCAATGAGAAGAGAAGAACAGCTTATATAAGAAATGTTTGAAATAAATAAGGTTGAGCATGAGGTACATCAACTAGGACACCAATACCACAGTGCCCGGAACCTCAGGACTACGAATCCAACGCGCTGTCCACTCAACCGTCAGGCGTCCCGCCCACTCAGCTTGTCAGGCGGACTGTAAGTGATAATAACACTAATCATTTCTCTTTCAACAACAATTAAGAATTTCCCTCTTGGCCATCACTGTAAGGTCATGTGAACGATATCATAAACGTCAACGACTGTTCAGCTGTACAGCTGTTAAGGCCACGCCTTGGTGCCATACACGTGTGATGTTATAATGACAGCATTAGTATGACAATACTATAATGACAGCATTAATACTATAATCACTGCATTAATACTATAATGACTAAATTAATACGATGCAGGTGTAAGCATAATGAGAAGAACTAATGTTAGGTTAAATTGACGACGGATTGGTTGTGTTGACGTGGCCCTGGAGGCCAACTACCTGGCCCTGGAGGCCAACTACCTGGCCCTGGAGGCCAACTACCTGGCCCTGGAGGCCAACTACCTGGCCCTGGAGGCCAACTACCTGGCCCTGGAGGCCAACTACCTGGCCCTGGAGGCCAACTACCTGGCCCTGGAGGCCAACTACCTGGCCCTGGAGGCCAACTACCTGGCCCTGGAGGCCAACTACCTGGCCCTGGAGGCCAACTACCTGGCCCTGGAGGCCAACTACCTGGCCCTGGAGGCCAACTACCTGGCCCTGGAGGCCAACTACCTGGCCCTGGAGGCCAACAACCTGGCCCTGGAGGCCAACTACCTGGCCCTGGAGGCCAACTACCTGGCCCTGGAGGCCAACCACCTGGCCCTGGAGGCCAACTACCTGGCCCTGGAGGCCAACTACCTGGCCCTGGAGGCCAACTACCTGGCCCTGGAGGCCAACTACCTGGCCCTGGAGGCCAACTACCTGGCCCTGGAGGCCAACTACCTGGCCCTGGAGGCCAACTACCTGGCCCTGGAGGCCAACTACCTGGCCCTGGAGGCCAACTACCTGGCCCTGGAGGCCAACTACCTGGCCCTGGAGGCCAACTACCTGGCCCTGGAGGTCAACTACCTGGCCCTGGAGGCCAACTACCTGGCCCTGGAGGCCAACTACCTGGCCCTGGAGGCCAACTACCTGGCCCTGGAGGCCAACTACCTGGCCCTGGAGGCCAACTACCTGGCCCTGGAGGCCAACTACCTGGCCCTGGAGGCCAACTACCTGGCCCTGGAGGCCAACTACCTGGCCCTGGAGGCCAACTACCTGGCCCTGGAGGCCAACTACCTGGCCTTGGAGGCCAACTACCTGGCCCTGGAGGTCAACTACCTGGCCCTGGAGGCCAACTACCTGGCCCTGGAGGCCAACTACCTGGCCTTGGAGGCCAACTACCTGGCCCTGGAGGTCAACTACCTGGCCCTGGAGGCCAACTACCTGGCCCTGGAGGCCAACTACCTGGCCTTGGAGGCCTACCACCTGGCCCTGGAGGCCACCTACCTGGCCCTGGAGGCCAACTACCTGGCCCTGGAGGCCAACTACCTGGCCATGGAGGCCAACTACCTGGCCCTGTAGGCCAACTACCTGGCCCTGGAGGCCAACTACCTGGCTCTGGAGGCCAACTACCTGGCCTTAGAGGCCAACTACCTGGCCCTGGAGGCCAACTACCTGGCCCTGGAGGAAAACTACCTGGCCCTGGAGGCCAACTACCTGGCCCTGGAGGAAAACTACCTGGCCCTGGAGGCCAACTACCTGGCCCTAGAGGCCATCTACCTGGCCCTGGAGGCCAACTACCTGGCCCTGGAGGCCAACTACCTGGCCCTGGAGGCCAACTACCTGGCCCTGGAGGTCAACTACCTGGCCCTGGAGGCCAACTACCTGGCCCTGGAGGCCAACTACCTGGCCTTGGAGGCCAACTACCTGGCCCTGGAGGTCAACTACCTGGCCCTGGAGGCCAACTACCTGGCCCTGGAGGCCAACTACCTGGCCTTGGAGGCCTACCACCTGGCCCTGGAGGCCACCTACCTGGCCCTGGAGGCCAACTACCTGGCTCTGGAGGCCAACTACCTGGCCATGGAGGCCAACTACCTGGCCCTGTAGGCCAACTACCTGGCCCTGGAGGCCAACTACCTGGCCCTGGAGGCCAACTACCTGGCCTTAGAGGCCAACTACCTGGCCCTGGAGGCCAACTACCTGGCCCTGGAGGAAAACTACCTGGCCCTGGAGGCCAACTACCTGGCCCTGGAGGAAAACTACCTGGCCCTGGAGGCCAACTACCTGGCCCTAGAGGCCATCTACCTGGCCCTGGAGGCCAACTACCTGGCCCTGGAGGCCAACTACCTGGCCCTGGAGGCCAACTACCTGGCCCTGGAGGCCAACTACCTGTCCCTGGAGGCCAACTACCTGGCCCTGGAGGCCAACTACCTGGCCCTGGAGGCCAACTACCTGGCCCTGGAGGCCAACTACCTGGCCCTGGAGGCCAACTACCTGGCCTTGGAGGCCAACTACCAGGCCTTGGAGGCCAACTACCTGGCCCTGTAGGCCAACTACCTGGCCCTGGAGGCCAACTACCTGTCCCTGGAGGCCAACTACCTGGCCCTGGAGGCCAACTACCTGGCCCTGGAGGCCAACTACCTGGCCTTGGAGGCCAACTACCTGGCCCTGGAGGTCAACTTCCTGGCCCTGGAGGTCAACTACCTGGCCCTGGAGGCCACCTACCTGGCCCTGGAGGCCAACTACCTGGCCTTGGAGGCCTACCACCTGGCCCTGGAGGCCACCTACCAGGCCCTGGAGGCCAACTACCTGGCCCTGGAGGCCAACTACCTGGCCCTGGAGGCCAACTACCTGGCCCTGGAGGCCAACTACCTGGCCCTGGAGGCCAACTACCTGGCCTTAGAGGCCAACTACCTGGCCCTGGAGGCCAACTACCTGGCCCTGGAGGAAAACTACCTGGCCCTGGAGGCCAACTACCTGGCCCTAGAGGCCAACTACCTGGCCCTGGAGGCCAACTACCTGGCCCTGGAGGCCAACTACCTGGCCCTGGAGGCCAACTACCTGGCCCTGGAGGCCAACTACCTGTCCCTGGAGGCCAACTACCTGGCCTTGGAGGCCAACTACCTGGCCCTGGAGGCCAACTACCTGGCCTTGGAGGCCAACTACCTGGCCCTGGAGGCCAACTACCTGACCTTGGAGGCCAACTACCTGGCCCTGGAGGCCAACTACCTGTCCTTGGAGGCCTACTACCTGCCCCTGGAGGCCTACTACCTGGCTCTGGAGGCCAACTACCTGGCCCTGGAGGCCTACTACCTGGCCCTGGAGGCCAACTACCTGGCCCTGGAGGCCTACTACCTGGCCCTGGAGGCCAACTACCTGGCCCTGGAGGCCTACTACCTGACCCTGGAGGCCAACTACCTGGCCCTGGAGGCCTACTACCTGGCCCTGGAGACCAACTACCTGTCCTTGGAGGCCAACTACCTGGCCCTGGAGGCCTACTACCTGGCCCTGGAGGCCTACTACCTGGCCCTGGAGGCCAACTACCTGGCCCTGGAGGCCTACTACCTGACCCTGGAGGCCAACTACCTGGCCCTGGAGGCCTACTACCTGGCCCTGGAGACCAACTACCTGTCCTTGGAGGCCAACTATCTGGCCCTGGAGGCCTACTACCTGGCCCTGGAGGCCAACTACCTGGCCCTGGAGGCCTACTACCTGGCCCTGGAGGCCAACTACCTGGCCCTGGAGGCCAACTACCTGGCCCTGGAGGTCAGCTACCTGGCCCCTGGAGGTCAGGTCAAAGGGGTCAGTGATAGTAGACAAAAATAACGAGAGAAATGTTATCATTTCCGCTCAGAGAAAAATTGAAGTAAAATGTCTTATCTGCCCGGCGCCTCCCGCCAGGCATTGGAAGGGAATTCCGAATTATGGAAAGTTGTGGAAGGGGGGGAAGCCGTCGGGTATCATCCCGTTCATCTGTGCCTGTCACTTCCACACGCCATAGTTTTAAATATATTTTATATCTCTTTCTTTTTATCTTCCAGATAAAACTCCGTTTTCTAATTCCAAATTTGTTCTGTCGATTTTCGGGAGTTGGTTGATGAAGGATAACGAGATACGTGTCTAAGGTAAACTGTGTCCACCACAGTCACGGACGGCACGTGTCCGGGGACTGTGTCCACCACAGTCACGGACGGCACGTGTCCGGGGACCAGACTGATCCAGGAGAACAAACACCGGTTGTCCCGCGACACCTGTCACCAATAACAACGCAGTGACATGAGAGTGAACGATAACTATTATATATATATTGAATTGTTCAGTATGATGCGAGGTAGCAGCTGCCTCTACACGTGTTTAGAGCCCGGCAGCTGCATCTACACGTGTTTAGAGCCCGGCAGCTGCCTCTACACGTGTTTAGAGCCCGGCAGCTGCCTCTACACGTGTTTAGAGCCCGGCAGCTGCCTCTACACGTGTTTAGAGCCCGGCAGCTGCATCTACACGTGTGTAGAGCCCGCAGCTGCCTCTACTCGTATGTAGAGCCCGGCAGCTGCCTCTACACGTGTGTAGAGCCCGGGAGCTGCCTCTACTCGTATGTAGAGCCCGGCAGCTGCCTCTACACGTGTGTTGAGCCCGGCAGCTGCCTCTACACGTGTGTAGAGCCCGGGAGCTGCCTCTACACGCGTGTAGAGCCCGGGAGCTGCCTCTACTCGTATGTAGAGCCCGTCAGCTGCCTCTACACGTGTGTAGAGCCCGGGAGCTGCCTCTATTCGTATGTAGAGCCCGGCAGCTGCCTCTACACGTGTGTTGAGCCCGGCAGCTGCCGCGTGTACAGAGGTCAGCAGCTGTCACTCTGAGTGAACAAAAAGACTGACCAGACCTGCTCTACATGGGTATACTAAAGTAGTTTCTACTTTTCATATTTCACTGTAGGTTTGTAGCATATTCCTAATATTTACCACATTTTAATGAGAATATTCAGTTCAGTAACGATTGGATAAAAAGATTCAGATTCTCATTATAGTTGCAGACTTTTCTCTTTTGCAGATTGATACCAGACTAAATTTTGTGTTGTACAGTATAGTGATTGGTATTTTGAAATATGTGAGCAGTGGGGGGGGGGGGACACTCTCCCTAGAACGAACGAGTTAATAAGAATGTGTTCGTAAAGTTTATAAATAGAACACAACACGAAATTTTCCATTGCCACAATGCTATGAATGGGGTGTATATATATATATATATATATATATATATATATATATATATATATATATATATATATATATATATATATATATATATATATATATATATATATATATATATATATATGTCGTACCTAGTAGCCAGAACGCACTACTATGCAAGGCCCGATTGGCCAAATAAGCCAAGCTTTCTTGAATTAATTGTATTTCGACTACCTAACCTACCTAACCTAACCTAACCTAACTTTTTCGGCTACCTAACTGAACCTAACCTATAGAGATAGGTTAGGTTAGGTTAGGTAGGGTTGGTTAGGTTCGGTCATATATCTACATTAATTTTAACTCAAATTAGGAAAAAATGACGTCATACATAATGAAAAGGGTAGCTTTATCATTTCATAAGAACAAAAATAGAGAAAATATATTAATTCAGGAAAACCTGGATTATCAGGCAAATCGGGCCTAGCATAGTAGTTCGAGAAGTGCATTCTGGCTACTAGGTACGACATATATATATATATATATATATATATATATATATATATATATATATGTCGTATATATATATATATATATATATATATATATATATATATATATATATATCTGTGACGATAATCTCCTTCAAGAGATTGAGCCTGCTCTTCCCTCCATAATTACGTCTTCACAATTATATAAAAAGACTATGGAAGAAATGTCCAACAACGACAACAACACCAGCAAGGCTTGCCAGGGTGAGCAAAACGTATGCAGCCAGCCACCTGTTCGAACTCCAACCACCAAACTACCCGTTGATCGCTACGGCTCCGCTGATTGGTCGCCGGTCTGGCTGCACCTGCACTCGCCCCCCATACTACCTGATGTCTGGGGTCGCCCCAACATCAGTCCTCAGAATGTTCAGTGCTTTCGTGGCCAGCACTCCTCCCAGCTAGACGTTAGCGTGTACTGAGAGAGGTGGTGGCTTTAAGCCAATATTCCAGCACCTCCCACTTACCTTTGTGTTGCACTTCTTGTTATTTTGCCTTAACGTAACTTTTCATTGTGTCATTTAATTATTCTTATTATTTTGATTGATTTTATTATAAGAATTTGTTTGTGCATTATTTTCATGTTTTGATTTATTTAACGTAATTAAAATTTCATTGTTAAAGTTTTACTTGTGTTTTGTGTGTCTTCTCCTTACCTTACCACAGACGAAGTTCCAGTTTTTCTATTTTTTTTTATAACTATGTGACGAGGCCATACCCCTAGCCTTAAACAGCCGAACACCAACGCGTTACCGTCACAAGTTATATGGGGGCCTGTCCTAGGAGCTTCACTCAGGTACTGGTGCCAAGTGGTAATTTATGGTAAGCGTATTTAACTTTGTTAACGTAGCTTTACTATTTTTCATTCAATTTCATTTTTTATAAGGTGCGGTGTATTGTGCATTACGAGAGTAACATATAGTGAAGGTGAGACAACTTTGGATTACGTGGTGACTGTAGGCCGCAGTCATACTCTTAATTGGTCATCTCTCCCTCCTTGTTATTACTCGTGTTTACCATCTATGTCCCTTGAATATTTCTCATTCTGACAGATCATCATATTGGTACCCTGGTACTGTGGTCTGCCCCGGGTCAAGAGTACCCAATCTTCTGCAATCTGACTGTAGGAGGATAAAGAGGGCCATAGTTCCTCTAGCTCGAACTTTAGTTGCTGAATTGGGACCTCAGCAGCAGTTCTCGTCACCAGTTGACACCTCGCACCCCTACACGTCAGTCAGAGATGATGATACATACAACGGTAGGGAATTAGCTTATTTTTTCAGAGCACAAAAGTTCGCTAATTCTGTAAGTATCATATTAAATTCAGTAGGAAAAACTTGCTTTATGTCCTATAGAGACTTGGCAAGGTATGCCTACATCCTTGGACTACCAATTTTACTTTTGAAGCATTTAACTGTTTCATTTGTTTTCGAAACTCTGTTTCATTTGTTAGTAGGATTTTCTTGCCCTTATTCTCTTACATGAGTACCGGGTACAAGATTTCCTGCGCCCTTGATTTAATTTAATCATTTAATATCTTTCACTTAACGTTAATTGTTAAAGATCACACAGGATAGGTACCAGTTGCCACGTTGTCCTGTTTCTGACATTTCATTATTGAATATTCGTGTACCTTTATTTGCTAATTTCACCATGTTTCGTCTCCAAACTTTCCGTGCAAATCCAGCAGGTGAAATAGGGACTTTAAGTCGTGCCAAGAGGACTGAACTACAAACTCTTGCACATGAGTATCAACTAGAAGTTCCCTACCAAGCCAACAAAAATGACCTACACAACCTGTTGCTGGATTACTATTTAGAGCAAGGTAAGATAGACTCTGAAACTCATGAAACTTACTATATTGCAGATAAAACTGATTTGGCAACGCTGAAACTCAAACTAGAGCTGGCCAAGATTGAACGTGAGCAGCAAAGGGAAGCCCGTGAACAGCAAAGGGAAGCAGCTGCTTTGAGGAGAGAGGAACAAGAACGAGAAATCACCCTCAGAGAACGTGAAGCTGCCTTGAGGAGAGAAGAACACGAACGTGGACTCGCCCTCCAGGAACGTGAGGTTGCACTACTCCAGGAGCGGGAACGAGTACAGCTTGAAACCAAACGACGCGAGTTGGAAATACAACGCGAACATGACAAGCAACAAGCGACTCTGGCTCTTGAGTGTCGTCAACGGGAATACACGTTGGAAACTTCACACCTCGCTCAACGCCAGCAAGCTACTGCCAATCTTCCCGTCAGTTTTAATATATCACATGCAAGTAAGTTAATGCCATCCTTTGTAGAAGCAGAAGTTGATGTGTTCTTTACCACCTTTGAAACCCTTGCTAATCAACTCAGTTGGCCTGTCGACCAATGGGCCACACTTCTCAGAGTCCATCTTACAGGTAGAGCTGCAGTCACACTCAGTACTTTGGCGTCTGAGAATGACTACTACACTCTGAAACAAGCAGTGTTAGACGCCTACCTACTTTCCACAGAAAGTTATAGAAGGAAATTCCGTGACCACCTGAAGGCAAGTACCACTACCTTCCTTGAGTTTGCTAACACGAAACGGAGGTATTTCATGAAATGGCTGGAAGCAGCACATGTCTCTACTTTTACAGAACTCGTCAACCTGATGCTTGTTGAAGAATTCTTGAGACGTGTGCCACCTCCTGTCCGCCTCTACTTAGCAGATAAAGAAGAAACCGACTACCTGAAGTGTGCTAAGTCGGCTGACACTTACAGCCTCATCCACCGGCTGACACCTGAACCATCCTCCAGTAAGAAGTCGTGGTACAGTTACGAGAAGGTGAGCCCCGATCAAGCTGGTTCACAACTGTACTGCAAGTATTGTAGACTCTATGGACATACCATAGACAAGTGTGGTAAGTCTCAATACAAGGGAACCACTGACCAACAAAGACCCAAACCAACTCCTCCTAAGTCCGGTAAGCCTGTGATGAATGTTGGTGTTAATGTTAATGATCTTTCTCTTTTCAGTAACCACCTGTATACTGGAACTGTCTCTGCCAACGGTTCAAATCCGGAGGGACGTTTCAAATTGAAGATCTTGAGGGACACAGCGGCTCTACAATCGATCATCTTGAAGTCGGCTGTGCCCAACATAGTCTACACCGGGGAAACAGTCTTCATCACTGACCTCACTGCTACCACTCCATACCCTCTCGCCAGAGTCCACCTGGATTGTCCCTACGTGAACGGGGAAGTCCAAGTCGCCGTCAGGGAAAAGCCTTTTCCCATGCCTGGAGTGCAACTTCTCCTAGGCAACGACTTGGCAGAAGACCTGCAACCGACCAACCTGATCGTCATGGACAAACCCCAGGTGTGTAACTGTGCCAATAAATCCTATTCTTGAGTATGTTCCAGCAGAGGTTCAAGAGAGTGATGAAGTTTCTCCTCCGGTTCTCGTGACCACCCGTGCACAAGCCGCACGTCCACAGCCAGCTGACTCTACTGCTACCGCTGTCCCTCAAGACCCTCAGAAACTCCCCCCGCATCTGACCAAGTTGGAGTTCCGTAAGTTGCAGAGGGAAGATCTTACTTTAACACCATTGTTTTTCCAGGCTGAGACACAACCCGACAGTATTCCTGGGTTCTTCCTAGAGAACGACTTGCTCTACCGCAGATATAGACCCAGTAAACTGAAGGAGGAGGACGATTGGGCCAACATCGAACAACTTGTGATTCCCACCAGCCTGCGGCCCACTATTCTACACCTGGCCCACGGAGCATTCTCCCACTACGGCTTCAACAAGACTTACCATGGGATTCGCCAAGACTACTACTGGCCAGGTATGGTAAATAACGTCAAACAGTACGTAAAACAGTGTCATACATGTCAGATGGCAGGCAAACCGAACGTCTCCATTCCCAGAGCACCACTGATTCCCATACAGGTGCCTGCGGAACCTTTCCACAGACTCATAATAGACTGTGTTGGTCCTTTACCTCGGACCAGTTCAGGTAACGCCTACATCCTAACCATCCTGTGTCCTACCACCAGATTTCCCATAGCAGTTCCAGTGAAGAACATCACGGCTGCTACGGTTATCAAACATCTATTGAAGATCTTCACTCAATACGGATTTCCCAGGGAGATTCAAAGTGACTGTGGCACCAACTTCACCAGTGATCTCTTCAAAAGGACACTGGAGGAGTTCAACATCAAACAGGTATTGTCCAGCCCCTATCATCCTGCTTCACAGGGTTCTCTTGAACGTAGTCATCAGACCATCAAAGCACTCTTGAAAAAGTTTTGTAGTGAAACCTCAAAGGATTGGGATAAGCAGATTGACCTAATAATGTGTATTTTCAGAAGTCTCCCCAATGAGTCCCTAGGAGTATCTCCTTATGAGATGCTCTACGGCCGTAAGTGCCGTACTCCCCTTAAGGCTTTCAAAGACTCTCTCAGAGATGCCACCTTCAGTGAGCATCAGAATGTGCCCCAGTTTCTTCAAAACCTTCAACACATTCTAGAGAGAGTCCACCGCTTTGCCCATGATAATCTATTGAAAGCCCAGGTGAGAATGAAGACTCATTACGACCAGACCAGCAAAGTAAGAAAATTCAAGCCGGGAGACTTCGTCCTTGCCTATTTTCCTATCCCAGGTTCACCTTTACAAAACAAATTTTCAGGACCCTACTGCGTCAAAGAGTGCAGAAACAACAACACATACGTCATAGAGACTCCAGATAGGCGGCGGAAGACCCAGCTGTGCCACGTCAACCTCCTGAAGCAATATAATGGTACTCCTCCCACTGTCTTGATTAATTGTTCTACCTTCACAGAACCCTACATCCACAGTGAGACCATCCCGGCTTCTTCTCCCGAAAGCACTGACAAGGAGTCGGCGCTTTCTAATTCCAAAATCCTTAATGATCTTCCCAAATGCTTTCAGGATAATAATCGTGCTCCTATGCCCTCTTCTAATTCCACTCTCACCTCGTCAGATAAGCCCTACATCCTCCATGTCGACGCCAATGGTACCGACGATGGTGGTGTCGTGATGCAGCAACGAGGCGAGAAGAATACACCTGTCAGCGACTACTGCTACAAGGAACGACGGAACAATTGGCAAGGAGCTACTCTTCCTCATCCTGAAGCTTCAGCACTTCACTCCACACCTGAAAAGTGCTCGGTCCACCATCAATACGGACCACACCACCCTACACCTCCTGCAGCACGCCCACTTCTCATCTCAACGTCTTCTACTATGGGCTTGCTAACTGCAGAAATTCAACCTGGAGACACGCTATACCAAGAGTCTGACAACATCTTAGCCCATGATCTCTCCAGAGTTTATGAAGTAGAAGCAACTCCATCTAATACTCCACCACATAACGACGTACTTCTTCCAGAACCGCAGGCTTCGGGGGAGAGTTGTGACGATAATCTCCTTCAAGAGATTGAGCCTGCTCTTCCCTCCATAATTACGTCTTCACAATTATATAAAAAGACTATGGAAGAAATGTCCAACAACGACAACAACACCAGCAAGGCTTGCCAGGGTGAGCAAAACGTATGCAGCCAGCCACCTGTTCGAACTCCAACCACCAAACTACCCGTTGATCGCTACGGCTCCGCTGATTGGTCGCCGGTCTGGCTGCACCTGCACCCCATACTACCTGATGTCTGGGGTCGCCCCAACATCAGTCCTCAGAATGTTCAGTGCTTTCGTGGCCAGCACTCCTCCCAGCTAGACGTTAGCGTGTACTGAGAGAGGTGGTGGCTTTAAGCCAATATTCCAGCACCTCCCACTTACCTTTGTGTTGCACTTCTTGTTATTTTGCCTTAACGTAACTTTTCATTGTGTCATTTAATTATTCTTATTATTTTGATTGATTTTATTATAAGAATTTGTTTGTGCATTATTTTCATGTTTTGATTTATTTAACGTAATTAAAATTTCATTGTTAAAGTTTTACTTGTGTTTTGTGTGTCTTCTCCTTACCTTACCACAGACGAAGTTCCAGTTTTTCTATTTTGTTTTATAACTATGTGACGAGGCCATACCCCTAGCCTTAAACAGCCGAACACCAACGCGTTACCGTCACAATAAATATATATATATATATATATATATATATATATATATATATATATATATATATATATATATATATATATATGCCTTCCCGGACCTCCAAAAAAAAAATCACAACAAAGCAATCATTTGGTGACTTGTATAATACAGAACACAGCCTATCACCTTCCTTGACGGAGTTATCCTGCTTGTGCATGATGGCTATCTAGTTGCTGGAGAAGACGGCGCGATGCGCTATCGCCGGAAAGTAGGGGGGGGGGGGGCTGGTTATCTTCAGTCATGTTTCGTGTGGGAGGTGATGAGTTGGTAGGAAATACCTGTGGGCCATCATCTATGTTGTTGGTTTCCTCTCTCAGGTCGCTTAGATTCCTCATTTATGTAATGGGTCACCTTTTCCCTGACTTTGGTGTAGTGTCAACACTCTTCCTATCAGCCACTGTTAATGGAATGTTTCTCGATGAAGTCCAAAGAAAGCACGGCATTGGCTTGTTTGGGCACGGGAAAACTGTTAACTGAGGCGGCGTGGGTCTCAGCTGATACAAGTCACATCGTACGCGCGATGGTTCACAGTGTATTTCAATCCTACCTAACCCAATCCAACCGAGTCTAACACAGCATAATTTAAGCTAACCAAATTATGTATACAGATTTAATAATTGAAAAATTTGCAATCGAAAAGTATTGTGTATGAGCTGACTGTACCCCTCCTTCCCTAGTCGGCCGTGCGGACGTTTTTGTACAATACTCCAGCCACTTGCCGGTCGTTATTGTACGATACTCCAGCCACTTGGCGGTCGTTATTGTACGATACTCCAGCCACTTAGCGGACGTTTTTGTTCAATATTCCAAACATGTGGGGGACGTTCCGGCGGGTTCGGTTAGTGATTTGATGAATTAAGGGGGAATTGAGAGGATGTTTGGATGAACGAGTGCTCGTATAACGAAGACCTCCTTTATAACGATATTCGTTACTCTCGTCTCAGTGTATATACTGCGAGAGATTACTCTAATCTCGGACTATGTTCAGAACTAAAGTATACTTGCTGGTAGACTATTGTGGCGGTTTTCTTTGTTGACCCTCACGTCGTAGACGTCAATATCGACTGCATCAGATTACTATTTACATTAAATGGAGCTCCAGAGACTCAGGCAGGAGGAAATGTTTATACCACACTAACTGACTTTCACGGAAATGCGGAGGCACCTCACAGGGATTTATCACAGCAGTGCACGAGACTGACAAGGAACACACCGGACTGGCAAGGAACACACCAGACTGGCAAGGAACACACCAGACTGGCAAGGAACACACCAGACTGGCAAGGAACACACCAGACTGGCAAGGAACACAACAGACTGGCAAGGAACACACCAGGCAGGCAAGGAACACACCAGATTGGCAAGGAACACACCAGACTGGCAAGGAACACACCAGACTGGGAAGGAACACACCAGACTGGCAAGGAACACACCAGACTGGCAAGGAACACAACAGACTGGCAAGGAACACACCAGGCAGGCAAGGAACACACCAGATTGGCAAGGAACACACCAGACTGGCAAGGAACACGCCAGACTGGCAAGGAACACACCAGACTGGCAAGGAACACACCAGGCAGGCAAGAAACACACCAGACTGGCAAGGAACACACCAGACTGGCTAGGAACACACCAGACTGACAAGAAACACACCAGACTGACAAGGAACACACCAGACTGGCAATAAACACACCAGACTGGCAAGGAACACACCAGACTGGCAAGGAACACACCAGACTGATAAGGAACACATCAGACTGGCAAGGAACACACCAGACTGGCAAGGAACACACCAGACTGGCAAGGAACACGCCAGACTGGCAAGGAACACACCATACTGGCAAGGAACACACCGGACTGGCAAGGAACACACCAGACTGGCAAGGAACACACCAGACTGGCAAGGAACACACCAGACTGGCAAGGAACACACCAGGCTGGCAAGGAACACACCAGACTGGCAAGGAACACACCAGATTGGCAAGGAACACACCAGACTGGCAAGGAACACACCGGACTGGCAAGGAACACACCAGACTGGCAAGGAACACACCAGACTGGCAAGGAACACACCGGACTGGCAAGGAACACACCAGACTGGCAAGGAACACACCAGACTGGCAAGGAACACACCAGACTGGCAAGGAACACACCAGACTGGCAAGGAACACACCGGACTGGCAAGGAACACACCAGACTGGCAAGGAACACACCAGACTGGCAAGGAACACACCAGACTGGCAAGGAACACACCAGACTGGCAAGGAACACACCAGGCAGGCAAGGAACACACCAGACTGGCAAGGAACACACCAGACTGGCAAGGAACACACCAGGCAGGCAAGGAACACACCAGACTGAAAGCTGTACCAACACTATGGACTAAAATATAAGATTACACTCGCCCGAGGAAGGCACAAAGGCCTCCACCATGCGAGGAAGCTCCCATATTTCCATTTATAATCCAGCAAGAAACCCAATCGTTTATTGGTCCAAATTATGACTTAAAATTTGGTGTGTTTGCTCTAGAGTCTAGACTCATCCTAGCGTAACACCTTCTCTCTTGTGTGTGTTTGTTTATGTGAGGGCACGTGGTCCCTTGTTCCATGAACATGTATGTCCATATAGCCAGCCCATCCTCCTTTTAAGTACTATATTTAAGTACTATATTAAGAAGTGCATCGTTACTATAGTAACGATGTGGACCATCGTATAAATATTCACGTAATAGACGACTAGAAAGTAAAATTTGGTACTATTAAATTTGAACAATGCGGAGAAGGTTTTGTCAGAAACTAATATTTCCTAATAAAATTACTAATTTTATAACAGTAATATTAATAATTCTATTAATATTATAATAAAATAAAATAATATAATTATATATGAATTATATATAATAATAAAAAGTAAACTAAAAATAACAGAATTACTAATAAAATTAGTATTTTGCTAATTTTACCAAACCTAAGCTAACCATCCTAGTCCTAATACACGCAATATGCGGCCTAAAATATATATATATATATATATATATATATATATATATATATATATATATATATATATATATATATATATATATATATATATATATATATATATATATATATATATATATATTTTATTAAATATGACCGAAAAAGTAAGATTAATAATTCTAACACGAATTTTCTCAATCTTTCGTACATTATGCTTCACTGTTGGAGGTAAATCAAAAATCACTTCTCCAAAATTCATTTTTATTTCTAGTCTGACGCGACACGGGCGCGTTTCGTAAAACTTATTACATTTTCAAAGACTTCACAAATACACAACTGATTAGAACTTGCGTTTCCCTGATTTTATATCTACATTTGAGTGAGGTGGGAAGGGTGATGTGGCATTACATTTGAGTAAGGTGGGAAGGATGATGTGGCATTAGAGGATATTAATAGGGTATTAAAAGTATCAACACAAGACAGAACACGAAACAATGGATATTGAATAGAAGTGTTTGTAGAAAGCCTATTGGTCCATATTTCTTGATGCTTCTATATTGGAGCGGAGTCTTGAGGTGGGTAGAATATAGTTGTGCAATAATTGGCTGTTGATTGCTGGTGTTGACTTCTTGATGTGTAGTGCCTCGCAAACGTCGAGCCGCCTGCTATCGCTGTATCTATCGATGATTTCTGTGTTGTTTACTAGGATTTCTCTGGCGATGGTTTGGTTATGGGAAGAGATTATATGTTCCTTAATGGAGCCCTGTTGTTTATGCATCGTTAAACGCCTAGAAAGAGATGTTGTTGTCTTGCCTATATACTGGGTTTTTTGGAGCTTACAGTCCCCAAGTGGGCATTTGAAGGCATAGACGACGTTAGTCTCTTTTAAAGCGTTCTGTTTCGTGTCTGGAGAGTTTCTCATGAGTAGGCTGGCCGTTTTTCTGGTTTTATAGTAAATCGTCAGTTGTATCCTCTGATTTTTGTCTGTAGGGATAACGTTTCTATTAACAATATCTTTCAGGACCCTTTCCTCTGTTTTATGAGCTGTGGAAAAGAAGTTCCTGTAAAATAGTCTAATAGGGGGTATAGGTGTTGTGTTAGTTGTCTCTTCGGAGGTTGCATGGCTTTTCACTTTCCTTCTTATGATGTCTTCGATGAAACCATTGGAGAAGCCGTTATTGACTAGAACCTGCCTTACCCTACAGAGTTCTTCGTCGACTTGCTTCCATTCTGAGCTATGGCTGAGAGCACGGTCGACGTATGCGTTAACAACACTCCTCTTGTACCTGTCGGGGCAGTCGCTGTTGGCATTTAGGCACATTCCTATGTTTGTTTGCTTTGTGTAGACTGCAGTGTGGAAACCTCCGCCCTTTTCCATGACTGTTACATCTAGAAAAGGCAGCTTCCCATCCTTTTCCGTCTCGTAAGTGAAACGCAGCACGGAACTCTGCTCAAATGCCTCCTTCAGCTCCTGCAGATGTCTGACATCAGGTACCTGTGTAAAAATGTCGTCAACATACCTGCAGTATATGGCCGGTTTCAAGTTCATGTCGACTAAGACTTTTTGCTCGATGGTACCCATGTAGAAGTTTGCAAACAGGACACCTAGGGGAGAACCCATAGCGACCCCATCTACTTGCTTATACATGTGCCCATCCGGGCTCAAGAAGGGTGCCTCTTTAGTACAAGCTTGGAGTAGTTTCCTCAGAATACTTTCTGGCATGTCAAGAGGAGTACAGGCTGGATCACGATACACTCTGTCGGCTATCATTCCGATTGTCTCGTCCACAGGTACGTTGGTAAACAGCGATTCTACGTCCAACGAGGCTCTTATCCCTGTGGCCCGTGCGCCCCGCAGTAAGTCCACAAATTCCTTTGGAGACTTCAGGCTGAAGGCGCAAGGAACATAAGGAGTCAGCAGGCCGTTGAGTCGCTTCGCCAATCTGTACGTGGGTGTGGGTATCTGGCTAATGATTGGCCGAAGTGGGTTTCCAGGCTTGTGCGTCTTGACATTTCCATACGCATATCCAGGTTTATATTCCCCAATGATCTTTGGCAGGTGGAGTCCGGATTTCTTGGCGTTCACAGTTTCGATCAGTTTGTTGACCTTTGCTTTTAATTCGGCTGTAGTGTCCTTCGTTACCCTTTGGAACTTAGTTTGGTCAGAGAGTATGATGTTCATTTTCGCCAGATATTCGTCTTTTTTAAGAATGACATATATTGGCGACTTGTCACCTCTCCTGACAACTATCTCCTTGTTCTCACGAAGGCTTTTAGCTGCCGCTCTAAGCTCGGGGGACAGTATGGTGCTTCTGTAGTTGCCTCGATTCTTTCCTCCTTCTGCAATAAGTTCTGCTTGTAAGGTATCTTTGGTAGTGACCTTCTTTTGTGTCTCGAGGTCGAATATGTCGTCCAACAGAATTTCCAACTCCACTTTCCGGGCCATTTCACTCGGTCTGGACATAACATGACAGTTTATGCCCAGATTTAGGAGAGTGACTTGGTCCTCAGTGAGGTTAATTCCTGCAAGGTTCAGGAAGCCATCTCTTGGTCGTGGAATTGCCATAGGTCCTCCATATAATGTTGTTAGTTTCTTGATAATCCTTGTTTCAGTGCTGAGGTGATGTTGGTCTGTGAGGATGTCGAGGTGTTGTTCAATGCGGGTACGGATACTATGGTCGATGTTGCTATTTCTCCACTCGTTTGTAGCATGAAGTAGTTGCGTTTTTTTGTCTTTGATTTCATTCTCTGCCTTGTATATCTGATCACGAATCAGATCCTGGCGATATTTTATCGTGAAGGCTTGATTCCTTGCTGCTGGGTCGTGCACTTTAACATTAGTATATTTTGGTAGCAGTCTTTCCTGTAGACATATTTTATTAAATATGACCGAAAAAGTAAGATTAATAATTCTAACACGAATTTTCTCAATCTTTCGTACATTATGCTTCACTGTTGGAGGTAAATCAAAAATCACTTCTCCAAAATTCATTTTTATTTCTAGTCTGACGCGACACGGGCGCGTTTCGTAAAACTTATTACATTTTCAAAGACTTCACAAATACACAACTGATTAGAACTTGCGTTTCCCTGATTTTATATCTACATTTGAGTGAGGTGGGAAGGGTGATGTGGCATTACATTTGAGTAAGGTGGGAAGGATGATGTGGCATTAGAGGATATTAATAGGGTATTAAAAGTATCAACACAAGACAGAACACGAAACAATGGATATTGAATAGAAGTGTTTGTAGAAAGCCTATTGGTCCATATTTCTTGATGCTTCTATATTGGAGCGGAGTCTTGAGGTGGGTAGAATATAGTTGTGCAATAATTGGCTGTTGATTGCTGGTGTTGACTTCTTGATGTGTAGTGCCTCGCAAACGTCGAGCCGCCTGCTATCGCTGTATCTATCGATGATTTCTGTGTTGTTTACTAGGATTTCTCTGGCGATGGTTTGGTTGTGGGAAGAGATTATATGTTCCTTAATGGAGCCCTGTTGTTTATGCATCGTTAAACGCCTAGAAAGAGATGTTGTTGTCTTGCCTATATACTGGGTTTTTTGGAGCTTACAGTCCCCAAGTGGGCATTTGAAGGCATAGACGACGTTAGTCTCTTTTAAAGCGTTCTGTTTCGTGTCTGGAGAGTTTCTCATGAGTAGGCTGGCCGTTTTTCTGGTTTTATAGCCAGATACCCACACCCACGTACAGATTGGCGAAGCGACTCAACGGCCTGCTGACTCCTTATGTTCCTTGCGCCTTCAGCCTGAAGTCTCCAAAGGAATTTGTGGACTTACTGCGGGGCGCACGGGCCACAGGGATAAGAGCCTCGTTGGACGTAGAATCGCTGTTTACCAACGTACCTGTGGACGAGACAATCGGAATGATAGCCGACAGAGTGTATCGTGATCCAGCCTGTACTCCTCTTGACATGCCAGAAAGTATTCTGAGGAAACTACTCCAAGCTTGTACTAAAGAGGCACCCTTCTTGAGCCCGGATGGGCACATGTATAAGCAAGTAGATGGGGTCGCTATGGGTTCTCCCCTAGGTGTCCTGTTTGCAAACTTCTACATGGGTACCATCGAGCAAAAAGTCTTAGTCGACATGAACTTGAAACCGGCCATATACTGCAGGTATGTTGACGACATTTTTACACAGGTACCTGATGTCAGACATCTGCAGGAGCTGAAGGAGGCATTTGAGCAGAGTTCCGTGCTGCGTTTCACTTACGAGACGGAAAAGGATGGGAAGCTGCCTTTTCTAGATGTAACAGTCATGGAAAAGGGCGGAGGTTTCCACACTGCAGTCTACACAAAGGAAACAAACATAGGAATGTGCCTAAATGCCAACAGCGACTGCCCCGACAGGTACAAGAGGAGTGTTGTTAACGCATACGTCGACCGTGCTCTCAGCCATAGCTCAGAATGGAAGCAAGTCGACGAAGAACTCTGTAGGGTAAGGCAGGTTCTAGTCAATAACGGCTTCTCCAATGGTTTCATCGAAGACATCATAAGAAGGAAAGTGAAAAGCCATGCAACCTCCGAAGAGACAACTAACACAACACCTATACCCCCTATTAGACTATTTTACAGGAACTTCTTTTCCACAGCTCATAAAACAGAGGAAAGGGTCCTGAAAGATATTGTTAATAGAAACGTTATCCCTACAGACAAAAATCAGAGGATACAACTGACGATTTACTATAAAACCAGAAAAACGGCCAGCCTACTCATGAGAAACTCTCCAGACACGAAACAGAACGCTTTAAAAGAGACTAACGTCGTCTATGCCTTCAAATGCCCACTTGGGGACTGTAAGCTCCAAAAAACCCAGTATATAGGCAAGACAACAACATCTCTTTCTAGGCGTTTAACGATGCATAAACAACAGGGCTCCATTAAGGAACATATAATCTCTTCCCATAACCAAACCATCGCCAGAGAAATCCTAGTAAACAACACAGAAATCATCGATAGATACAGCGATAGCAGGCGGCTCGACGTTTGCGAGGCACTACACATCAAGAAGTCAACACCAGCAATCAACAGCCAATTATTGCACAACTATATTCTACCCACCTCAAGACTCCGCTCCAATATAGAAGCATCAAGAAATATGGACCAATAGGCTTTCTACAAACACTTCTATTCAATATCCATTGTTTCGTGTTCTGTCTTGTGTTGATACTTTTAATACCCTATTAATATCCTCTAATGCCACATCATCCTTCCCACCTTACTCAAATGTAATGCCACATCACCCTTCCCACCTCACTCAAATGTAGATATAAAATCAGGGAAACGCAAGTTCTAATCAGTTGTGTATTTGTGAAGTCTTTGAAAATGTAATAAGTTTTACGAAACGCGCCCGTGTCGCGTCAGACTAGAAATAAAAAATGAATTTTGGAGAAGTGATTTTTGATTTACCTCCAACAGTGAAGCATAATGTACGAAAGATTGAGAAAATTCGTGTTAGAATTATTAATCTTACTTTTTCGGTCATATTTAATAAAATATGTCTACAGGAAAGACTGCTACCAAAATATACTAATGTTAAAGTGCACGACCCAGCAGCAAGGAATCAAGCCTTCACGATAAAATATCGCCAGGATCTGATTCGTGATCAGATATACAAGGCAGAGAATGAAATCAAAGACAAAAAAACGCAACTACTTCATGCTACAAACGAGTGGAGAAATAGCAACATCGACCATAGTATCCGTACCCGCATTGAACAACACCTCGACATCCTCACAGACCAACATCACCTCAGCACTGAAACAAGGATTATCAAGAAACTAACAACATTATATGGAGGACCTATGGCAATTCCACGACCAAGAGATGGCTTCCTGAACCTTGCAGGAATTAACCTCACTGAGGACCAAGTCACTCTCCTAAATCTGGGCATAAACTGTCATGTTATGTCCAGACCGAGTGAAATGGCCCGGAAAGTGGAGTTGGAAATTCTGTTGGACGACATATTCGACCTCGAGACACAAAAGAAGGTCACTACCAAAGATACCTTACAAGCAGAACTTATTGCAGAAGGAGGAAAGAATCGAGGCAACTACAGAAGCACCATACTGTCCCCCGAGCTTAGAGCGGCAGCTAAAAGCCTTCGTGAGAACAAGGAGATAGTTGTCAGGAGAGGTGACAAGTCGCCAATATATGTCATTCTTAAAAAAGACGAATATCTGGCGAAAATGAACATCATACTCTCTGACCAAACTAAGTTCCAAAGGGTAACGAAGGACACTACAGCCGAATTAAAAGCAAAGGTCAACAAACTGATCGAAACTGTGAACGCCAAGAAATCCGGACTCCACCTGCCAAAGATCATTGGGGAATATAAACCTGGATATGCGTATGGAAATGTCAAGACGCACAAGCCTGGAAACCCACTTCGGCCAATCATTAGCCAGATACCCACACCCACGTACAGATTGGCGAAGCGACTCAACGGCCTGCTGACTCCTTATGTTCCTTGCGCCTTCAGCCTGAAGTCTCCAAAGGAATTTGTGGACTTACTGCGGGGCGCACGGGCCACAGGGATAAGAGCCTCGTTGGACGTAGAATCGCTGTTTACCAACGTACCTGTGGACGAGACAATCGGAATGATAGCCGACAGAGTGTATCGTGATCCAGCCTGTACTCCTCTTGACATGCCAGAAAGTATTCTGAGGAAACTACTCCAAGCTTGTACTAAAGAGGCACCCTTCTTGAGCCCGGATGGGCACATGTATAAGCAAGTAGATGGGGTCGCTATGGGTTCTCCCCTAGGTGTCCTGTTTGCAAACTTCTACATGGGTACCATCGAGCAAAAAGTCTTAGTCGACATGAACTTGAAACCGGCCATATACTGCAGGTATGTTGACGACATTTTTACACAGGTACCTGATGTCAGACATCTGCAGGAGCTGAAGGAGGCATTTGAGCAGAGTTCCGTGCTGCGTTTCACTTACGAGACGGAAAAGGATGGGAAGCTGCCTTTTCTAGATGTAACAGTCATGGAAAAGGGCGGAGGTTTCCACACTGCAGTCTACACAAAGGAAACAAACATAGGAATGTGCCTAAATGCCAACAGCGACTGCCCCGACAGGTACAAGAGGAGTGTTGTTAACGCATACGTCGACCGTGCTCTCAGCCATAGCTCAGAATGGAAGCAAGTCGACGAAGAACTCTGTAGGGTAAGGCAGGTTCTAGTCAATAACGGCTTCTCCAATGGTTTCATCGAAGACATCATAAGAAGGAAAGTGAAAAGCCATGCAACCTCCGAAGAGACAACTAACACAACACCTATACCCCCTATTAGACTATTTTACAGGAACTTCTTTTCCACAGCTCATAAAACAGAGGAAAGGGTCCTGAAAGATATTGTTAATAGAAACGTTATCCCTACAGACAAAAATCAGAGGATACAACTGACGATTTACTATAAAACCAGAAAAACGGCCAGCCTACTCATGAGAAACTCTCCAGACACGAAACAGAACGCTTTAAAAGAGACTAACGTCGTCTATGCCTTCAAATGCCCACTTGGGGACTGCAAGCTCCAAAAAACCCAGTATATAGGCAAGACAACAACATCTCTTTCTAGGCGTTTAACGATGCATAAACAACAGGGCTCCATTAAGGAACATATAATCTCTTCCCATAACCAAACCATCGCCAGAGAAATCCTAGTAAACAACACAGAAATCATCGATAGATACAGCGATAGCAGGCGGCTCGACGTTTGCGAGGCACTACACATCAAGAAGTCAACACCAGCAATCAACAGCCAATTATTGCACAACTATATTCTACCCACCTCAAGACTCCGCTCCAATATAGAAGCATCAAGAAATATGGACCAATAGGCTTTCTACAAACACTTCTATTCAATATCCATTGTTTCGTGTTCTGTCTTGTGTTGATACTTTTAATACCCTATTAATATCCTCTAATGCCACATCATCCTTCCCACCTTACTCAAATGTAATGCCACATCACCCTTCCCACCTCACTCAAATGTAGATATAAAATCAGGGAAACGCAAGTTCTAATCAGTTGTGTATTTGTGAAGTCTTTGAAAATGTAATAAGTTTTACGAAACGCGCCCGTGTCGCGTCAGACTAGAAATAAAAATGAATTTTGGAGAAGTGATTTTTGATTTACCTCCAACAGTGAAGCATAATGTACGAAAGATTGAGAAAATTCGTGTTAGAATTATTAATCTTACTTTTTCGGTCATATTTAATAAAATATGTCTACAGGAAAGACTGCTACCAAAATATACTAATATATATATATATATATATATATATATATATATATATATATATATATATATATATTTATATATATATATATATATATATATATATATATATATATATATATATATATATATATATATATATATATATATATATATATATATATGTCGTACCTAGTAGCCAGAACGCACTTCTCAGCCTACTATACATGGCCCGATTTGCCTAATAAGCCAAGTTTTCTTGAAGTAATATATTTTCTCTAATTTTTTTCTTATGAAATGATAAAGCTACCCATTTCATTCTATATGAGGTCAATTTTTTTTTATTGGAGTTAAAATTAACGTAGATATATGACCGAACCTAACCAACCCTACCTAACCTAACCTAACCTAACCTATCTTTATAGGTTAGGTTAAGTTAGGTAGCCGAAAAAGTTAGGTTAGGTAAGGTTAGGTAGGTTAGGTAGTCGAAAAACAAATAATGCATGAAAACTTGGCTTATTAGGCAAATCGGGCCTTGTATAGTAGGCTGAGAAGTGCGTTCTGGCTACTAGGTACGACATATATATATATATATATATATATATATATATATATATATATATATATATATATATATATATATATATATATATATATATATATATATATATATATGTATATAAATATATATATATATATATATATATATATATAAATATATATATATATATATATATATATATATATATATATATATATATATATATATATAAATATATATATATATATATATATATATATATATTTATATATATATATATATATATATGCAGAATAATCACATATGAAAAATAGAAAATGCTTAACGCGTTTTCGGCTAATTCGCCTTCATCAGAGCAAAGTAGAATCATTCTACTTTGCTCTGATGAAGGCGAATTAGCCGAAAACGCGTTAAGCATTTTCTATTTTTCATATGTGGTTATTCTGCATACTTGGATCAGTGTTTTTGTGATCATTGTTGCATATATATATATATATATATATATATATATATATATATATATATATATATATATATATATATATATATATATATATCTATATATATATATATATATATATATATATATATATATAGGTGCTTTATGAGGCCTGGGAATATTTAAGTTCGAAAAACTGAGTAGGGTTCGAACCTATTGTCTGGGTACTCCTAAGCAGTGCCATAGACCAATGCACCACGACATGGTAAAAAAAAAGCCTTGCAACCTGGGATTTAACTTAATCCCTTAGGGTTCTTGAGGCTTCCACTGGATTTCACACAATGTACTTTGGGTTATAGTCCAGAAATTCTACCTCATGCAATTCTCTTCAGTTACACAAAGGAAATCACACAAACGTGATGGGATTACGCTGAACTGTAGGGTTCCTTAGACTTCAGTGGAAGCCTAGAGAATTCATCTGAATTCCAGATTGCAATGTTTTTTTTTACCATGCCGTGGTGTAGTGGTCAAATACGTTGCTTGGGAATACCCAGAAAATAAGTTCGAATCCCCCCTCACGGCTGCTACTGATTTTCTCATTGAACCATCACGTCAAAGTTTTTTTTTTGTATTTTTATGTCTTGTTTTTAGCTTGTTTCTTGACTATAAATTGAATAGCAGCAATTTCTATTATCTATTTGTCCATTACGTCAATATGTTTACGATGGTCTACGTAGGTACCAAATTATTATCTAAACAGGAGTATGGGTTGACATAGAAGTCCTTGAGAATTCATTAAGTAAATCTTAACTTATCGAACTTCAATTCATTGCTTCGAATTCTAACTTGGGTTAATTTATAACACTATATGTCTGCGTAAGGTCATAGAAAGCCTGGTGCAGCTCACAGATAGCCTGATGCAGGTCATAGATAGCCTGGTGCAGGTCATAGATAGCCTGGTGCAGCTCACAGATAGCCTGGTGCAGCTCACAGATAGCCTGGTGCAGCTCACAGATAGCCTGGTACGGCACACAGATAACCTGGTGCAGCTCCCAGATAGCCTGGTGCAGCTCACAGATAGCCTGATGCGGCTCACAGATAGCCTGATGCAGCTCACAGATAGCCTGGTGCAGCTCACAGATAGC
The DNA here is from genome assembly GCF_040958095.1 of Procambarus clarkii. Lineage (NCBI taxonomy): Eukaryota > Metazoa > Arthropoda > Malacostraca > Decapoda > Cambaridae > Procambarus > Procambarus clarkii. The sequence goes on along the minus strand of NC_091150.1, from coordinate 53,420,824 downwards.
CTGGTGCAGCTCACAGACAGCCTGGTGCAGCTCACAGATAGCCTGGTGCGGCTCACAGATAGCCTGGTGCGGCTCACAGATAGCCTGGTGCGGCTCACAGATAGCCTGGTGCGGCTCACAGATAGCCTGGTGCAGCTCACAGATAGCCTGGTGCGGCTCACAGATAGCCTGGCGCAGCTCACAGATAGCCTGGTGCGGCTCACAGATAGCCTGGTGCAGCTCACAGATAAAGACCTTGAACGTCAATTCGGTTATTGTTCGATTCTGGTAAATTGCCAGAAAATTTCACCAATCGGAGGTATTATTTGAAACGTTTTATAAAAAAACAATTTGTAGCAAAAATTGCGATTGACCGCCCGTTCCTTGCAACCCAGCAATTCAACCATGGACCAGAAGCTGTGCTGTGCAACCTAAGCAGCAGCAGGAGATAAATCATGCAGTTATATAATACAGTCAGCGAACAGTAGCTAGCTGATATGAAAGTTGTATATTTTAACAAATGTAGAAGCAAACTCGCTTTATTATTGTTGTTGCAAGGATAAATTTTACAATTAAATAGAATACAGTGGACATCATGATGACCAAGCCACAACTCAGAAGATGGAGAAGCGACGACGTTTCGGTCCTTCTGGACTATTATCATGTCGTGTGTCTTGACAATGATCTCCTGTTCTTGCCAATCTCAATATGGTATTCTTCGAAACCGTTCTTCTTCCCACTATTGATACTCGTCCCTCTCTCTGGCTTCGCTATGTTGATGATATTTTTGCTCTATGGCCTCACAACCCTACTCTTTTCTTGCCTTTCCTCACCTCTCCATCCTTCCTTTTCTTGACGTTCATGTTCGCAGCTTCGTGTGTAGTTTCTCTTTCTCTGTCTACTGAAAACCCGTGTATAGTGGTATGTACATTCACGTCTTTTCCTACCATCCTACTTCAGTTTAGAAAAGTGTTCTCGCTTCTCTCTCTTCCTCCGCGCGTCAGTGACCCTCAGTTTCTGATTCTGAAATTTCCTTTATTTACAAATTTTTCTCTCGCCTTGGAAAGATTTGTATCAACTGTGATACAATCAACCGTTATACTTTATCAACTGTGCCTATTCTCAAGCTAAACGAAATTTCTTTCATCCCAAACCTGTTTCCAACACTAGTACCACTGTGCTCTGCCTTCCATTCATATCTGAACAAGAAAACACAAATGCCCTTCATCCCCCCCTTCATGTTAAGCTCGCCTTTCGGCAAACTCTTCGTTGAAATCTGGTTCACACTGCTCCTCCAGCTTCCAATGCTGCTGGAGTCTACTCTATTTCCTGATCGTCTTGTCCTTTCCAATACTTTGGCGAAACTGCCCATAAATGACACACTTAAAGAGCACAAAAGAAGTGTTAAGTCTCACACGACTTGATAATGGTCCTAGACGGACCGAAACGTCGTCGCTTCTCAATGTTCTGAGTTGTGATTTGGTTATCATTTCTTCAGCCACGATATTGTGAGTCATCGTCTGCAGGGGGCATCATATTCAGCTCCTTTGCAAGAACACTTTTCAGGCCTCATGTTTCAAAAATTACAATGGCTAGTGGGGATGAGGTGAAGGGGATAACCAGAGGTAATAATGGGATAGCGTTCAGAATGGACCCGAGACGTGAATACTACATCAAATGCAACCTCGAGCTCACAGGCTCTCTCTCTCTCTCTCTCTCTCTCTCTCTCTCTCTCTCTCTCTCTCTCTCTCTCTCTCTCTCTCTCTCTCTCTCTCTCTCTCTCTCTCTCTCTCTCTCTCTCTCTCTCTCTCTCTCTCTCTCTCTCTCTCTCTCTCTCTCTCTCTCTCTCTCTCTCTCTCTCTCTCTCTCTCTCTCTCTCTCTCTTTCTCTCTTTCTCCTTTGTCTCTTTATCTGTCTCTCTTTCTCTTTCTCTCTTTGTCTCTGTCTCTCGTTATCTGTGTCTGTTTCTTTCACTCTACCTTTATATCTATTCTTTTAAATAAAACTAGGGCTCATGAGGAATGGCATTAATATTTATAATGCAGGTGGACGCTATAAGAGCTGTCTTTTATCCAACATCAGCTCAGATGAATCCTTGCCGTAGAAACTCATTTGTATGATGAGCTTAACATTTGTTTCTATGTTGAATAAATTTTATTAGGTGCTAAGTTATAATCAAGTTACTAACAGGGTGAAGGTAGTGTTACCTGTGTACTAAACACAATTTTGAACCATATATTTGTTCTTTGAAAGTGAGGACAGAAGACAGTTTCCTGAAGTAGACAGTCTTAGGAGAATCTCTCCGGCCTGGCTGCGCCAAGCCCTTGATCCACTGAGTCTTACTTACAGCAGCTACATTCCCACTCGACTTAATATACGAGTGTGTAATATCGGTGGGATCTGCAAAGCTTTGCCCCAATGATGTCCTCATAGGTCACTGAACGTTAAACCCAGCTCTAGATGCATAATATAACGGACATAAAGATAACTGAGAAAATTGTATCTGGCCTTTCTTGGGCTTATGGAGGTCACCTTGTATTACTTATCGAAACTCAGTCATGTGTGTATGTGATAGGTGGGAGAGGAGTGCTCAATTGTTCTCGGGTTTTTCTGCCTTCCCTTTCCCACGGTCCAACTCCCCCTTCCTCCCTCTTACCTTATCTCCTCCTTTCTTATGTTCTCCAACTTTCTTTCCACAAGATTTCCCCCGCTCCTCTCCTCTCTTTCCCTCTCCGGTCTATCTGTGTTTCCTGCCTCTCCACCTGTCTTGTCCCTGTCTTTCCCTCCCTATAAACATCACCTTCTCACCCTTTCTCTTTCGCTCTCTTCAAACATCTAACTCTTTTATTTCTCATTCGCAATTTTATTACCTTCTCCAACTTTCTCTCACATAATCCCCCTCTCTCCCCTTCCTTCTCCCAATCTTTCTTTCCAATCCCCCCCCCCCCCTCTCTCTCTTTCCTTATCTTCAAACATTCACTTGGGCTCCTTTCTTCCCTCTTTCAACGTCCCCCGACGCCCCCCCCCCCCCCCCTCTTCTGTCTCAGAAAAGTGAAGAGACTCGGCCAGCCACTTTTTCCTGATAAGGTAGTGGGGAGGGTCCCTATTTAATCCGAACCCCTCTTAATAGGACCAACTGGACCGACTCAGACTAGCCTATGTAAGTCTTGTACCCCAATCCATTCACTCTGCAAAACTGGGTGAAGCGAGCCCTATATATATCTGGTCTCCAACCATACTAACAGAAGTTCTCTGTCATAGATACAGACAACCAATACTGGAAAAAATTCCAACACTTCTTGAAACTGTTGATATATGTAAGTTAAGGTACATATAACGTATTCGTGTCCTGATACACAGATCTGGAAGTCTATCAGACATGCAGACAAAGTTGAAGGGAATTCAAGCAACTGTGCATGGCTTCATATACGATACAAGAAGGTCAGTCAACATGAGTTCCATCTCCTCTGTTTTTAGTCGTGAGTTTTATTTGTATTGAGTGCACTGGATTGAGTGCACTGGAGGGTAAGGAAGTGTTCACGGCAGAATTTATGCTAGAAACTCATTGCGATGGTAATATTTTTGTGATAATATTTTCGTTGTTTAATGTGGTAATTACGTCTCGCTGTTTAATTGTAGAAACATTTCTTTGTTATAGAAATGACTTTTTGGTGTATTAACTTTGAGGCCAAAGGCTAACTTCAGGGAGCAACGACTTTGAGAGAGAAAGTACTTCGTTTAATAATGATTCTGGTTCAGGTGTTTATGGTGGTATCCATTGAGATGCATGTTAGACATAAAATGGCTACCATCCCAGAATGATAACATTGGCATGAGTTCATTCCCCCCAAATCATCCATTTAATGGTTTTAAACGTCAAGTAAGAAGTTATAGACAAGGAGATAATAATGAAGAGTTCAGACGGTGGAACAAAATAGTTAATTACCTTTGATCCTGTGTGAATGTGATTCCTTTAAGAGTAAGTCGTGTCTCTCTGCTCTCACACTGATCTCCTGAATGACATCAAGATACCTTTGAATATTGTATGACACAGTGTTAAACAGCCGCTTGGACTCATTGGCAAAGCGGACGTTTCGCGTCTTGCAGGGTTCGATCCCACAACTGTCCAAGTGGTTGGGAACTTTTCCTTCCCTCTGTCCTCTCTCAGTGTCTAGTCCTCAAATCGCTCCCGAATGATATGTACCCAACCTGTCCTCCTACAAAGAACGTCGCATTTCGCTCGTATACGTTACATTAGGTCAAAAATGATCGTACTAGAAAATGGAAGCGGGTGGCAAAAGTGACGTACTGTCTCGTTTTCTGTGTTGAGTCCTCTGGTAGGTTAGGAGAGGACACTTGAGGCTTTTCCATAAAATTCTGAGCAGCAGACTCTCCGAGGCAGTCAGAATCGACAGGCGGCAGAAGGCCTTCGTCCCTGTGGATGGATGCCCTGAAAACCTAGTGATCCTGGGTACCCTCCTAGCTGAGACTCGTGCGCTCAAGCACAACACGCACCTAGCGTTTCTGGATAAGGAGAAGGCTTTCGATAGAGTCTCCCATCCGGCCATACATCGGGCCTTGAAACGTAAAGGCATTCCGAAGCCTTTAAGGACATACATAATGTCGGGCTATGATCGGTCCTCAACCGTAATAACCAGCCAAGGGGAGAAGTCGAAGGGCATCCTGATCACTAGGGGGGTGAAACAGGGTGACCTCCTGTCTCCATTTATCTTTAACCTAATAATTGATGAGGCAATTACTAGGGCTAAGGACTTGGGACTAGGGATTGGACTGGGGGGCGAAAAGGTATCAGCACTGGCATTCGCTGATGATCTGGTTGTGGCAGCAGAGACGGCTGCTGGACTACAGAAGCTTATAACAAGTATTTGCCACACACTGCGTGGCTCTGGTCTTAAAGTGAAGTCCCATACGCTATGCATAGCAAACGATGCACATCGTAAGACGTGGCATGTCCCCACCAAGAAGGCATACTACGTCGGGGACGATGAAATCGGTACTATGAGTGTGGAGGACGAGTAAAGTATTTAGGAATACTTATCAAGGCCGGGGGCAGACGCCTATCCTATGGTTCCCTGTTTGAGGACGGCCTGACTAACATCACTAAGGCGCCACCCAATTCCCAACAGAGGCTATACCACTTAATCCCTAAGATGAACCACCGGCTTGTTCTCGGACGCGTGTTTAAGATGGAATTAGCGAGACTTGACTGGCGGCTGCGGCCTGCCTTTCGTGGCTGGCTGCGATTGCCTCATGATACTCCTAATGCCTTTTTTCGTGCCGACGTAAAGAACGGTGGACTAGGAATTCCCGACTTTGCTACATCAATCTGCCTACAGAAGAACAAGCGGCTCGGGGCATTGGCAGAGTCGGAGAATCCAGTGGCAGTGGCAGCGGCTCTCCTAGCCGCGTTCCAAGCGCGAATGCGTCGATGGGTAGACCCGACCACGGCTGCCTGAACCCCTTCTAACAGAACGACTGAGCGCTCCAGAAGATGGAAAGCCAAACTGTACAGCATGGTTGACGGTGCCGGCCTTGTGTCTTCTTGTGAGGTTCCATCTTGCCACAAGTGGGTCGCATCCGGTACCCGTCTGCTAAGCGGAGGACATTTTGCACGTCATCCAGATTATGGCAAACGCTGTAGCCACTCCGTCTAGAGCAGCTAGTGGTAGACCCGAGGCTTCTGGTCTTTGCGATGCTTCCCAGAAACCAGGGACCCTGGGCCACATATCCTGTGCATGCTACAAGACACATGGGGCTCGGGTGAAACGTCATGACGATATCACCCGGTTCGTAGCCGGGCACCTGCAGCAAAGAGGTTTTGAGGTGGAACGTGAAGTCCGTATACTGGATGGAGGAACCTTCTGCAAGCATGACATCATAGCTTGCAAAGGTGACGGGGCCTTCATATTAGACACCCAGGTCTCAGCTGACAACTTCCCACTCTCCTGCCCACATCAGAGCCAGTGCGACAAATACGGCACCCCAGAGATCCTTCAAAAGGTCAGGGAATATACCGGGAAGCACACAGCATCCGCCTCTTCGATAACCCTTAATTGGAGAGTAGGATAGTGCAAGGAAAGTGCGAGTGGACTACAGGATATGGGACTCACCAAGAGCGACCTTGAGATTTGCTCTGTGAAAGCCCTGACCTGGACATATTCCATCTACAGAATATGGTCCAAAACCACATCCAGGTGCAGACCACCTTAATCCCAGGATCACCGTGCGCAGGGTGCATAAGGGTTAATATAGTCTTGCTTAGGTGAACCGCAGCCAGGATAGCTGTCAGCCAACTATCTAAGCAGAGTCATCATCTGAAGTACCACTTTTCCAAATGGTGTCTCACAAGAGGGGTGGAGGACCTGGCCAGAGCCCACGAGTGGGTACGGCGGCGGCCGGAGGGACACCTATGTGCATACATGATATTCCTCCCGTGTTAGGAGCTTCCACTATGAATAGTTTTTTCCATGTATGCCGATGTCAAGTCACCAATCCTGCCGCTTAGGCAGCTTGTTGTTTTTCCTTCAGCTTTAGTTCTTTTTAATGATATATTGTGCACCTCTCCCTTTGTTTGCTGTGTCCCATATAAGAAAAACAAAATTTAAAAGAATTTTCCATTTTGTGTATGTTATTTTCATGTTATTATGTGTTATTATTATCATTTTAATTCTTGTGGGTTGTGATGAGATCTGCCATTTATGTGTATTTTAGTTTGTGTTTGATAGGGAATTAGATATGCTTAGGGGAGCCTTCTCGCCATGCCCTGTGGCTGGGGGGATTGGTGCCCTGAAGCTACATAAACACCCTAGGGGAGTTAGGGGGACAACAATGACCGTTTTCTTGACGTTGGGGAAACCTTAGGAGGACGGGCTGATGTACTCACACTGCCTTATTGGTTTCTCTTCATAATTACGTCGCCTTCCGGGGTTGCCGTCTCCTTCCCGCAATTACTTACTGACTTCCGGTGAGCACAAGATGAGACGCGTTAGTATAACGTATTTACAGGGATGAAATCCATCTTCCCTGGAAATAATGCAAACGTAGACTTCAAAATTTTATGAAATGTCGAAAATTCATCAAAGTTTTGTTCTATGCTCGATTGACTGTGATACTTTGTGGAATTAAAAAGTTTCTTGTTCATGACTTTTGTCGTTATGACAACCTAACCTATCCGCTAGGCCAGTTAATATAATGTAATGGCCAACGCTGACCTAGAAATGGTTGAATATCTCATTTGCCAAGTTCAGTGGTGCATATGTAAATAATTGTTGTTTGTTTGACTTTCATGATTACCATTTTACATGTATTAAAATTCACTAATTTGCATTTATTTTATTTCCCAATTTCGTTAAAGCTGGCGTTATTAATTAATGATTATGTGTTCAGGTTGATGCTGAAATATAAGAGTCTCTACTCTTATATTTCAGCATCTGTCTACTTTCATATATGTAGTTCATGCCAGCCCGACTAAAACGCTAGTAGTTATAGCAGCTATATGAGAGAACGTTCAAAAAAGGACTGTTAGGCCCTAAACGTTCACTTTTTATATTACTGACTTGAGCCAAATGCGGTACTAAAACTTAGAGAGTAGCTAGAGAACTTAACCTAACCTCTCCAAGGCGCAAATAAGCCCTCATAGGCCTAATACAGTATACATATGGGCCACATTAGGCCTAATACAGTATACATATGGGCCACACTAGGCCTAATACAGTATACATATGGGCCACACTAGGCTTAATATAGTAAACATGTGCCACACTAGGCCTAATACAGTATACGGACGTGCCACACTAGGCCTAATACAGTATACATATGGGCCACACTATGCCTAACACAGTATACATATGGGCCACACTATGCCTAACACAGTATACATATGGGCCACACTAGGCTTAATATAGTAAACATGTGCCACACTAGGCCTAATACAGTATACATATGGGCCACACTAGGCCTAATACAGTATACATATGGGCCACACTAGGCCTAATAATGTTCAAGCACGGTTATTGTTTTTTTTCCCTCGTGCCCTCAACAAGATGACTAGCACACAGCGTGAACACTGCGGCCTGCACCTGTTCATTCTTGAACGTTACAATACATACTTGCTATAAGAACTATCATATTAAAAGTTATTCTTAAAATAACTCTTAAAAATGAGACTTAGGCTGGGTTATTCTAGAAGGCTTTATCGCGATTGCATAGATTCACGGTGCATTCTACAGCTTATCGTGGCAGCCTTCACAACGACCCAGTACCCACCACGACGACCCGCACCAAGCACGACGACCCAGCCCCCTTCAAGACGACCCAGCACCCATCACGACGACCCACCACCCATCACGACGACCCAGTACCAAACACGACGATCCAGCCCCCTTCAAGACGACCCAGCACCCATCACGACGACCCAGTACCCATCAAGACGACCCAGCACCCATGAAGACGACCCAGCACCCATCACGACGACCCAGTACCCATCAAGACGACCCAGCACCCATGAAGACGACCCAACACCCATCACGACGACCCACCACCCAGCACGACGACCCACCACCCAGCACGACGACCCAACATCCATCACGACGACCCACCACCCAGCACGACGACCCACCACCCAGCACGACGACCCACCACCCACCACGACGACCCATCACCCAGCACGACGACCCACCACCCAACAGGACGACCCACCACGCACCACATCATCTTGAGCCCTTCGGGTCATCTTCAGACTCCAGACGTCATCTTCAGAATTTTCCGGTCAGCGTCATACTCTCCAAGTCATCTTCAGACTTTCCAGGTCATCTTCACACTCCCCAAATCATCTTTAGACTTTCCAGATCATCTTCAGAGACTCCCAAGATCATCCTCAGACTTTCCAGATCATCTTCAAACTCTCCAGATCATCTTCAGATCACTTCACGAGCCAGCAGGACATCCACAGACTCCTCCCCCCTCCCCCCCCCCCCCCCCCAAGATAAAATTTACATCTCTAAGACGATTTCAGATCAAAGCTTTCGAAAGGTAAATCCTTGTTATTAGTATTGTTTAAGATTTGTCCAGTTGCGTTCAGGTTATGTGGGTTGAAACTTAGTAAATGTACGTGTCGAGAGGCTCCATGACAACTTTGTATCTTGATAACACAGCTGCTTGGAAGGTACAGTACAGCATTAGTACAGCATTCTCTTCCTTGTAAGTCTAGAGCAGTTGTGAAATTTCATCTCCTTTAGATGGTCAGTCTGGAGCCATGGTGGAGTATTCTCTGCCTTTAGAAGGTTAGTCTGAAGTATCTGTTAAGAATTATCTCCCTTGAAAGTTAGTATGCAGCATTAGTTAATAAATTGTTTTCTCTCATTTCTCTGGACTGTCAATCTGGAGCCTTAGTACAGCATTCTCTCCTTTGTAAGTTTAATTTGAAGCATTAGTGACGTATTCTCTTTCTTGGAAGGTCAGTCTTGAGTGTTAGAGCAGCATTCTCTACCATGTAGAGAGAGAGAGAATGCCTTAAGGATTACTTAAGTTTCCTCTTCCTTGGAAGGTCGATCTTGAGCATTCTCTTCCTTCTATAAATTATGAGCTGAAATGTTTTGTGAATGAACGGAGATTCATCTAGTTTTCTCTCATTCTGCGGCCAGCTTGGAGTCCCTGGGTAAATACTGGTTTAATACAAGGTTGTGTATTAAACAATGGAATGTATTAAGCAGTGGATTTATGAACAAATCACCAAGTAAGATAACATACGCTGGATCGCGGGATTGTTTGAAGTGTATCTTAGACACAAATATCAACAGGTTTGGGTGGATGTAAATATGAACTGCCGCGTGTGTGCCAATAGGCCTTCTGCAGTTTAATTGTCTATTATTATTATTCTGATTTTCTTAAGAGACAGTGAAGCAGGAGCCCATTATTCCATGTTCCATTCCTGCATGGAATGGAACATGGAATCATCTTCAAACCCATGGAGCTTCATCATCTTCATGGAGTCCTGCATGCAGGATTCCATGTTTCACTCTGCATGCAGATTGGAGTTCCTTGTTAAAAGCAGAGTCCCAGAATCTGCTAACTTCGTTTTTATTAAGCTGTTGTCGATTCGAGTCATCGTTGCAAGCCATATGAATACCATCCATTGTTAATTTTACTACCTTGATAAGAATGTGAAAGCAATTACACCTATATTCTTTTCCCTATACTTTTTTCAAACAGAATAAAAACGGTTTAGTCTATCTCTCGCTCTTTTCCTTAACACAACCTGATTTCATTTGCTCTGAATAAATAAAGATTAAGTACAAAGTCAAGGAAATATATATACATTGACTCAAGGAAGAACAGACACACTCTCCGGTGGTAATGACTTCTGAGTTGGAGACACTTGTAATGCGACCCGGGACCCGCCAAGTGTGTAATGAGATCTGACGTGCCGTCCTTTGTTGAGAGAAAGACTCTTCCTGGTACTAATACTTGGCACTTTTTAAAGGGTTTCTTTGATAGAGATATTTATATGCTGACGTCTAGTTCAGGATGCAACACCTTCGTCTGCATTCGTGAGGACTTCAAGACATCTTTTCTTTCTATTGAAGGGATGCCTACAACAAACTTTCACCTATGTAAATGCCTCTAAAGTAATCCACCTTCCACACATACAAATTCTACCAAAAGTAAGTATTAGTCAGTATAAGTAGTAAGTATAAGTGTAAGAAAGTATAGGTAGAAGTATAAGTAATGATGCTAAACGATTTGGCGGGGTCGTATCCCGGGGACCATAGGATTAAGGACTTGCCGAAACGCTACGCGTACTAGTGGCTGTACAAGAATAAAACAACTCTTGTATATAAATAAATAAAATAAATTAATAAATACATATTAGTACAGGCAGCCCTTAGCTCTTTGGATTACATCTTGAGGGACAATATTAAGATTATATATATGTTGAACATATATTTGAAGAAGATTGTGCAATTTCATTCCTGTCATATACGACAGATGCATTGCACCATTGTTTCTCTCTTCTGCAATCAATGTAATTGGAAATTCTCTGATGAGCTTAATTAATCCAACTGAACCGTCCTTGTATTACTACCAAGGTTCACCAGTTTGGATTTTTGGGAGGCTTAGGGCCTATGGACTTCTGAATGGTCATTAAGTTCTGGGCTTCAGATCTATTAACCTCTGGAAGGATACTGAGATTTGGGATAATGGCCTTTAACCTCTAGAGCAGTGCTTGTCACAGTCTCAGGTCAGAGTCCCAGGTCAGGGTCTCAGGTCAGAGTCCCAGGTCAGAGTCCCAGGTCAGAGTCTCAAGTCAGAGTCTCAGGTCAGAGTCCCAGGTCAGAGTCTCAAGTCAGAGTCCCAGGTCAGAGTCTCAGGTCACAGTCCCAGGTCAGAGTCTCAGGTCAGAGTACCAGGTCACAGTCCCAGGTCAGAGTCTCAGGTCAGAGTCCCAGGTCAGAGTCTCAGGTCAGAGTACCAGGTCACAGTCAAAGGTCACAGTCCCAGGTCACAGTCCCAGGCCAGAGTCCCAGGTTAGAGTCCCAGATTAGAGAACACTAAAAGCACACTCAACAAAGTGTGATGTTGGGAAGGGGAAGAAAAGCCTCTGTAACTAATGTGTAACATTTAGCAATAACTTGAGTGATCAAACCACACGCAGTAACCTTGCGAAGCATGGAAATTTTTAATTTAATTATGGAAAAGCACCAAGCCATTACGACTGTATAGCCGTTGGAAGGGATACGGATTTATGATGGGACCGAGAGAAAGGAATGGTTTCATACTTTCATTATTGTGCATGTCTATTTAACCCGTCGATGTGGTCAGACGCCATTTTAGTCAGGCAATCATTGTTTTCCCAGTTCAAGAGCAGTCCAAGATGAGAAGCTCATCTGCTTCTCATCTTTGAATCTGTCCCTCAGGTCATCATAGAGGTTGAAGAGGTGTTCTGAGACTATTTGTAAGACAAGTTGTTATAGATCACATTTTTTGTGTTGAGACGTGTGAAGTGAAAGACGAGACTTGAGCCTCCCAAAAGCCAGTTTACTGATCAACCAAACATTACATATAAGATCCACCAAAGAATTTAATATAAATATGTTCACAATGCATTTTTTTCTTAATTATCATTTAAGCATGTGAAAATGTTCACAAAAATAGTTTTACTAGACTAGTAACGGTAAATTACTTACTAGTAACGGTAAATTACTTACTAGTAACGGTAAGTTACTTACTAGTAGCTGAAGTTACTTACTAGTAACGGTAAGTTACTTACTAGTAGCTGAAGTTACTTACTAGTAACGGTAAGTAAGCTACTTACTAGTAACGGTAAGTAAGCTACTTACTAGTAACGGTAAGTAAGCTACTTACTAGTAACGGTAAGTTACTTACTAGTAACGGTAAGTAAGCTACTTACTAGTAACGGTAAGTTACTTACTAGTAGCTGAAGTTACTTACTAGTAACGGTAAGTAAGCTACTTACTAGTAACGGTAAGTTACTTACTAGTAGCTGAAGTTACTTACTAGTAACGGTAAGTAAGCTACTTACTAGTAACGGTAAGTAAGCTACTTACTAGTAACGGTAAGTTACTTACTAGTAGCTGAAGTTACTTACTAGTAACGGTAAGTAAGCTACTTACTAGTAACGGTAAGTAAGCTACTTACTAGTAACGGTAAGTTACTTACTAGTAGCTGAAGTTACTTACTAGTAACGGTAAGTTACTTACTAGTAACGGTAAGTTACTTACTAGTAACGGTAAGTTACTTACTAGTAACGGTAAGTTACTTACTAGTAACGGTAATTACCATATTGTAGCCGTCTGCTCTCTCATGTTTGGGAGATACAAACGCAAACAAATGGCTACAGCATTCCTGACAGCCTCCCTACTGACTGGCATATGTGCATATAAGGATATGGATAAAGACAGGAATATATACAGCCAGTTGACGGCATCTTATAACACACATAGTTATCAAGAGTCACCCCGGGCATCTTATTAGCATGGGCATGCTTATCAGACCTCGATAACGGAATAGTTTCATAAAGGATTAATTCTGAAGAATCAGTTTGCTGTGTAAGATGAATCTTTGATCGCCCTTATAATTGTGTAAACAGGTATATCTTCTTATTACAGAGTATATCAACTGGTCTATCCAATATATTTGTTTAAACTGGTGAATCATGTCATTACAGAGTCAATGTGTACTCTGTACACAGTGAATAGAGTACATTCTTTCCCAGTTCGGAGTTCCTCATGTGTACTCTGTACACAGTGAATAGAGTACATTCTTTCCCAGTTCGGAGTTCCTCCCTTGACTAAAATTTCTTCCTCTGGGTAAAAATTCCTCCTTGTAATTTGAAATTCCTCACCTGGGAGCCAAATGCCTCCCGTTTTAGAATCACTGCTCTATAGAGTAATCAGGTCGTGGTTCCAATGCCTACCATCCTCTGGACGGTTAATAACCTGCGAGCTAAAGGCCTGTCAACATCTAAAGGGTTATTAAGGCCGTTGTAAAAGCCTATACTGATTATGCAGGCGATGAGTCACAATAACGGGGCTAAAGTAAGTTGACCAGACCACACACTAGAAGGTGAAGGGACGACGACATTTCGGTCCGTCCTGGACCATTCTCAAGTCCATTGTGACAACCGACTTGAGAATGGTCCAGGACGGACCGAAACGTCGTCGTCCCTTCACCTTCTAGTGTGTGGTCTGGTCAACTATACTGATTAACCAAGAAGTGTACTTTAGCCCTGAGCATGATTAACGACTGAAGTAAACTTTTGAGAGTATACGCACCACAATGCGGTGTCCATATCTCGTTATACCTGTCCCTCATACATCATACTTCTCCAGCCTATGTACGAGTCATCATCCGTAGGAGGAAAGGAATTTATACAACGATCATCCCCGATAGATTTAATTTTCGATACGCACAGTTTTAACTTCTCCTTTGCGTCCTTTCCAGGTTAAACAAATTCTTGCTTCGTCATTTATTTGTTTTAATGAACTTGCAAAGACTTGTGTGAAAAAACATATCTGAAATTTGTCTTTTACCATATACTTAAATACAGTTAAATTGAACTACTTTCGTATTTTATTTCAACCTGGATTAAATTATGAAATAAGGGAGAGCAGTCACACACACACGCACTCACACACACACACACACACACACACACACACACACACACACACACACACACACACACACACACACACACACACACACACACACACACACACACACACACACACACACACACACACACACACACACACACACACACTAGGTGAGTACACACACAACGCCGCGGGAGTCTGTAGGAGACACGCGATTAGTGAGGTCCGCGGAAATTCGTCAATTTCTCGGGACATTGAAGGAGTATAGAGGCTAGATCATAGTATTTGGCCTCTCGCAGTGTGTAGCTAGCAGGGTGCAACATAGCATAGTCATATCGCTAGCGATAGTGCGAAGATTTGGCGAAGAAACGAAAAGTGGAGCTAGGGCATCACCGGTGCATGTAAGTGTGTGACCTGACCGGGTGGGACGACCCGCCGTGGAGCTACCTGATTGTGCTGTGAGTGGTGACTGTGATCAGTGGTACAGTGAATTAGTGAACTGTCACATAACGATACAGTGACTGACTCCAGAGCTTTGTGTAGACAGAGAAGAAGACCTCATCAATCTACCAGCATTTAGTGAATCACCTAGTGGGAGACAACGAAGGATAAACATCGTCATCATACATCGCTCATCTGGTTGTGTGAGCGGGAGGCAGTCTGGTATGTACCCCTCTCTGGTCAATTAATCAGGTGTACAGATTGAGGTAAAAGATTATCAAATTCTCGTTCAGGATATCAAATATATTTAAAAATCTCAGAGTGGCTCATTTAGGCAGAGGTAACGCAAAAGGGATATCTTGACACATACAAGCACGCCCGCCCACGTACGTATACACGCACACGAGTGTGCACACGCTAAAACAGACACACACACACGTGCACGCACACACACACGTGCACGCGCACACACACACACAATTGTCAGTCAGGGGAAAAGGCATTAACACCTGGGATAGACCTTACTATCCCCCCCCTCTTGACCCCACCACCTGACCTGACCTGACTTAGTCGCCATCTCCGCCCCCCCCCCACCCCCAGTCCCCCGCATCGCCCATACACACACTCTTCCCCTCCCCACTCTCCCTCTCTCCCACTCCCTCTCTCCCACTCCCACTATCTCTCTCCTGCTCTCTCTCTCCTGCTCTCTCTCTCTCTCTCTCTCTCTCTCACTCTCTCTCTCTCTCTCTCTCTCTCTCTCTCTCTCTCTCTCTCTCTCTCTCTCTCTCTCTCTCTCTCTCTCTCTCTCTCTCTCTCTCTCTCTCTCTCTCTCTCTCTCTCTCTCTCTCTCTCTCTCTCCCTCTCTCTCTCTCTCTCTCCCTCCCTCCCTCCCCCTCTCCCTCCCTCTCTTTCCTTCCCCCTCCCTCCCCCTCCCTCTCTTTCCTTCCCCCTCCCTCTCTGCCCACACACACACACACACACCTCCCCCCCTCTCTCCCTTACCCGCTCTCTCCCTCACCCGCTCTCTTCCTCATCCACTCTCTCCCTCTCCTCTCCCTCCCGCCTCTCTCTCCATCTCCTCCCCCCCCTCCCCTTCTAGCTTCTTCTCACTTCAGTGGAAGGGTCGGATCCCCCCCCACCCACCCATTTATCTCTCCCTTTATCACTCCCTTTCTCTCTCTCTCTCTCTCTCTCTCTCTCTCTCTCTCTCTCTCTCTCTCTCTCTCTCTCTCTCTCTCTCTCTCTCTCTCTCTCTCTCTCCCCCTCTCTCTCTCTCTCCCTCCCCCATCCCAACAGGGTCAAGATGGCAGCCAGAGGTCCCAGGGGAGCAGGAAAGAGCCAAGGTGACGAGATGAAGGAAATGTTCGCCCAGTTTCTGGAGGACATCAAGAGTGAGATGCAAGAAATGATGCAGGAAATGAAGAACGAAATAAGCAACCTGAAAAGAGAGCTGACAGCAGCAAAGGAGGAGATTAGAACCCTCAAAGAGAATGGTATCGAGGCTGAGAGTCAGAAAACCACCCAGGGAGAAGGTGGTAATAGTTTTCTGGATGAGAATGCCACAATAAAAGCAACATTTGCGGAAATACTAAAAAAAATAACTCTGAAGTAATGACTGCAGTGATGGAGGTGGCCATGAAAGCAGCCACCTCGCAGGAGGCGGCACGCTCCACTAGCCAACTGCTGGAAAGGAAAAGATCAGTGGTTGCTGTGGGTATTAGGGAACAGGAAGGAACCAATAGGACAGAGTGGAATGACAAGGACAAAGCAGCAGTGAATGAAGTACTAAAGGCACTAGACATGGAAGGGGCCGAGCATAGCATTGAGAAGGTTTTCAGGCTAGGCCGGTACAACAAAGACCGAGACCGAATGATAAAGATAGTGTTTGCAAACGAGAACACAAAGGAGAGGATCCTATCAAGGAAGAGCTCCCTGAAAAACGTGGGAAAATTAAAAAATGTATTCCTCCAGCGAGACATGACAAGGGAGGAGAGAGCCGTGGCGGCAGAAGCAAGGAAGAGGCGCAGGGCGAGAGGGGAAAACCAGGAAGTCACAGCTCCCAACACAACACCCCCAGAGGCGAGGGGGGAACCCACAACCAGCTACCCAGTAACACCAGAAGGGAGGACAACCCCGCCTCCCTCCTCTGCATAGAAAACCCCCCTACCCCAAACCCTCCCTGCCCCCACTCAAAAGTTCAGCCAAATCTCCCTCCCCCCACACCCAATCCCCACCCATCTACCCCTCCCCTCCTCCCGAGTCCTCCCTCCCCCCCTTTCCTTCCCGTCCTCCCTCCCCTTTCACCCCATACCCTCCCTGTCCCTCCCCCTTCACTGGATCGCCCGCCCCTCATTCCAGTATCCTCTGAGATCCTGTTACCCACCTCACAGGTCCTCACACCCATGGAACAGCCTCCCCCACCAGCAGAACACTCACCAAGGAGGCGATTTGAGAAGGGACAGAAGAAAGTGAGCCTCAAAGCGATGTACACTAACATAGATGGAATTACAAATAAAGCAAATGAGCTTGGAGAACTGGTACTAGAGGAAAACCCAGACATAATAGCCCTCACAGAAACAAAGATCACGAAAACAATAACAAATGCAGTGTTTCCACAGGACTATTATGTTATGCGGAAAGAGAGGGAAGGAAGAGGTGGGGGTGGTGTAGCTCTGCTGGTAAGAAAAGGCTGGGATTTTGAGGAGATGGATATTCAGGGCTGTGAAGGTTTCAGTGACTACATAGCAGGTACTGTAACAAATGGAGGGAAAAAAATTATAGTCGCAGTCATATATAATCCACCACCAAATGACAGAAGACCTAGACAGGAATATGATAGAAACAACATGGCCACCATTAACATAATAGAAAGAGCAGCTTCTGTTGCTAGCAGGAATGGATCTGGACTACTAATTATGGGAGACTTCAACCATGGGAAGATAGATTGGAAGAACAGAGACCCGCATGGAGGACCAGAAACATGGAGAGCTAAGCTGCTGGACGTGGCAACAAGAAACTTTCTAAGCCAGCATACCAAAGAGCCAACAAGAATGAGAGGAGAAGATGAACCAGCAATGCTTGATTTGATATTTACCCTAAATGAATGGGATATAAGGGAAGTTAAGATGGAAGCGCCCTTGGGAATGAGTGACCACAGTGTATTGAACTTTGAGTACCTGGTAGAGCTAGGACTTATCTCCCCCCAAAAAGAACTAGGAATCAAAAGGCTGGCATACCGAAAGGGGAATTATGAACAGATGAGAAGTTTCCTAAGTGAAATACCTTGGGACACAGACCTCAGAGACAAGTCTGTACAGGGTATGATGGACTATGTTACCCAAAAGTGTCAGGAGGCAGTAAACAGGTTCATCCCGGCCCAAAGGGAAAAATCCGAGAAGCAACAAAAGAATCCATGGTATAATAGGGCATGTATGGAAGCGAAGAAACTGAACAAGAAGGCGTGGAGGAACTTCCGGAATAACAGAACACCAGAAAGCAGGGAGAGATACCAGAGAACCAGGAATGAGTACGTCAGGGTGAGAAGAGAAGCAGAGAAAAATTTTGAAA
Source organism: Procambarus clarkii (assembly GCF_040958095.1). Taxonomy (NCBI): domain Eukaryota; kingdom Metazoa; phylum Arthropoda; class Malacostraca; order Decapoda; family Cambaridae; genus Procambarus; species Procambarus clarkii. The sequence goes on along the minus strand of NC_091150.1, from coordinate 53,402,699 downwards.
ATGATATAGCAAACAAAGCCAAGACCGAACCAAAGCTACTCCACAGTCACATCAGAAGGAAAACAACAGTGAAAGAACAGGTATTGAAACTTAGAACAGGCGAGGACAGGTATACAGAGAATGACAGAGAGGTGTGTGAGGAACTCAACAAGAGGTTCCAGGAGGTCTTCACAGTAGAACAGGGTGAGGTCACTGTGCTAGGAGAAAGGGAGGTAAACCAGGCGGCCTTGGAGGAGTTCGAAATTACGAGAGAGGAGGTCAAGAGACACCTGCTGGATCTGGATGTTAGAAAGGCGGTTGGTCCAGATGGGATCTCACCATGGGTACTGAAAGAGTGTGCAGAGGCACTTTGCTTGCCACTCTCCATAGTGTATAGTAAATCACTAGAGACGGGAGACCTACCAGAAATATGGAAGACGGCGAATGTGGTCCCAATATACAAAAAGGGCGACAGACAAGAGGCACTGAACTACAGGCCAGTGTCCTTGACTTGTATACCATGCAAGGTGATGGAGAAGATCGTGAGAAAAAACCTGGTAACACATCTGGAGAGAAGGGACTTCGTGACAAATCGCCAACATGGATTCAGGGAGGGTAAATCTTGCCTTACAGGCTTGATAGAATTCTACGATCAGGTGACACAGATTAAGCAAGAAAGAGAGGGCTGGGCGGACTGCATTTTCTTGGATTGTCGGAAAGCCTTTGACACAGTACCGCATAAGAGGCTGGTACATAAGCTGGAGAGACAGGCAGGTGTAGCTGGTAAGGTGCTCCAGTGGATAAGGGAGTATCTAAGCAATAGGAAGCAGAGAGTTACGGTGAGGGGTGAGACCTCCGATTGGCGTGAAGTCACCAGTGGAGTCCCACAGGGCTCTGTACTCGGTCCTATCTTGTTTCTGATATATGTAAATGATCTCCCGGAGGGTATCGATTCATTTCTCTCAATGTTTGCGGACGATGCTAAAATTATGAGAAGGATTAAAACAGAAGAGGACTGTTTGAGGCTTCAAGAAGACCTAGACAAGCTGAAGGAATGGTCGAACAAATGGTTGTTAGAGTTTAACCCAACCAAATGTAATGTAATGAAGATAGGTGTAGGGAGCAGGAGGCCAGATACAAGGTATCACCTGGGAGAGGAAATTCTTCAGGAGTCAGAGAAGGAAAAAGACTTGGGGGTTGATATCACGCCAGACCTGTCTCCTGCAGCACATATCAAGCGGATAACATCAGCGGCATATGCCAGGCTGGCCAACATACGAACGGCATTCAGAAACTTGTGTAAAGAATCATTCAGAACTTTGTATACCACATATGTCAGGCCAATCCTGGAGTATGCAGCCCCAGCATGGAGTCCATATCTAGTCAAGGATAAGACTAAACTGGAAAAGGTTCAAAGGTTTGCCACCAGACTAGTACCCGAGCTGAGAGGTATGAGCTACGAGGAGAGACTACGGGAATTAAACCTCACTTCGCTGGAAGACAGAAGAGTTAGGGGGGACATGATCACCACATTCAAGATTCTGAAGGGGATTGATAGGGTAGATAAAGACAGTCTATTTAACACAAGGGGAACACGCACAAGGGGACACAGGTGGAAACTGAGTGCCCAAATGAGCCACAGAGATATTAGAAAGAACTTTTTTAGTGTCAGAGTGGTTGACAAATGGAATGCATTAGGGGGTGATGTGGTGGAGGCTGACTCCATACACAGTTTCAAGTGTAGATATGACAGAGCCCGATAGGCTCAGGAATCTGTACACCTTTGATTGACGGTTGAGAGGCGGGACCAAAGAGCCAGAGCTCAACCCCCGCAAACACAACTAGGTGAGTACAACTAGGTGAGTACACACACACACACACACACACACACACCAAAATCAAAGAGCCAGAGCTCAACCCCCGCAACCACAACTAGGTGAGTACACACACACACACACACGATAAGTTTTCTTATCAGCACACAATGATGATGCAAAAATTTTTGCATCATCATTGCTGATGATGCAAAAATTTTGCTGATGATGCAAAAATTTTGCTGATGATGCAAAAATTATGAGGAGGATCAAGATAGAGGAAGACAGTATGAGGCTACAAGATGACCTAGACAAACTGAAGGAATGGTACGACAAGTGGCTTTTAAAGTTCAACTCAAGTAAATGTAAGGTAATGAAAATAGGAGTATGAACTAGGAGGCCAGTTTAGTCAAAATTTACGAAACGGACAGAGAGAAAGGTCCAGGAGTTGATATCACGCGAAACCTGTCTCCTAAAGCCCACATCAAAAGAATAACATCAGCGGCCTATGCGAGGGTGGCTATCATCAGAACTGCTTTCAGAATGCTGTGTAAGGAATCCTTCAGAACCTTGAATACCACTTAAGTCAGACCAATCCTGGACTATGCAGCCCCAACATGGAGCCCGTACCCAGTCAAGCACAAGACGAAACTGGAAAAGGTTCAGAGGAATGCCACTAGGCTAGTTCCAGAACTAAGAGGCATGAGTTACGAGAAAAGGCTGCGTGAGGTGCACCTCCCGACACTAGAAGACAGAAGAGTAAGGGGAGACATGATCACTACCTACAAAATTCTCAGAGGTATTGACAGGGTTGATAAGGATAAACTGTTTAACACAGGTGGTACCCGAACTAGAGGACACAAGTGGAAACTGAGTACCCAAATGAGCCACAGGGATGTTAGAAAGAACTTTTTCAGTGTCAGAGTAGTTAACAAATGGAATGCATTCGGCAGTGATGTGGTGGAGGCTGACTCCACACAGTTTCAAATGTAGATATGATAGAGCCCAGTAGGCTCAGGAATCTGTACACCAGTTGATTGACAGTTGAGAGGCGGGACCAAAGAGCCGGAGCTTAACCCTCGCAAGCACAAATAGGTGAGTACACACACACACACACCACACACACACACACACACACACACACACACACACACACACACACACACACACACACACACACACACACACACACACACACACACACACACCACACACACACACACACATATACACACCTTTCACGCCCAAAAGGTTTTCAGGAGCAACTGATCGAAGGTAAACTCTGGTGTACTTAGGTACACAAGCTCAGCTATAGAAACTTGAGCCAAGATGGTGTGCAAGAGAGTGTGTGCGTGTGCGAGTGCGTGTGTGTGTGCGTGTGCGCGCGCGTATGTGTGTAGTCACCTAGTTGTGCTTGAGTGGGTTGAACTTTGGCTCTTTGGTCCCGCCTCTCAACTGTCAATCCACTGGTGTACAGATTCCTGTGCCTATCGGGCTCTATCATATCTACATTTGAAACTGTGTATGTAGTCAGCCTCCACCACACGACTGCTTAATGAATTCCTTCTGTTAACTACTGTGACATTGAACAAATTCTTTCTAATGTCTCTGTGGCTCATTTGGGTACTATATTTCTCCATACATACTCCATACAGAATATGCAGCTCCAGCCATACTCCATACATACTCGTATGGTATGATGCTACTTTAATTCGTTAGGTACAATGGTGGTTTAAGATTTTAGGTACAATGGTGGTTTAAGATTTTAGGTACAATGGTGGTTAAAGATTTTAGGTACAATGGTGGTTTACCTTGTTGGTTACGAAAGTGATTTAAATCGTTAAGAATGATGGTGATTTAACTTGTCGGTTTAGCCGGCTTGATTTAGTGTAAAAGAGAGATGAGAGAGTGGGAAATTAGAAGACTGAGGAGAGAAGGGAGAGAGAGAGGAGAGGAAGAGAGAGAGAGAGAGAGAGAGAGAGAAGGGAGAGAGAGAGAGGCTCAATCACAGCCGGAATATAGCCCATCTGGTACTTTATACAACAATTTAGATCAAACATGTGCTAATTATATGATTTAACGCCCTACCAGCCCACTAATTAGAGCATCCGGATGCTGCAAACTGAGACTCGAGTGGTTGATTATTACGGTAGTTTGTGGCCGTTAGTAACCCAACACCAGACGAACGGGAAGCCTTAAACGACTCTTCATCTCTAATTCAATACCTATTCATCTCTTTTCTATTAAATTCATCTCTGTTCTGTCTTCCCCGTATTGTGTGTCAGGTAAATGAACATAGTGTAGCGTAGTGTAGTGTAGTGTAGTGTAGTGTAGTGTAGTGTAGTGTAGTGTAGTGTGGTGTGGTGTAGTGTAGTGTAGTGTAGTGTAGTGTAGTGTAGTGTAGTGTAGTGTAGTGTAGTGTAGTGTAGTGTAGTGTAGTGTAGTGTAGTGTAGCGTAGTGTAGTGTAGTGTAGTGTAGTGTAGTGTAGTGTAGTGTAGTGTAGTGTAGTGTAGTGTAGTGTAGTGTAGTGTAGTGTAGTGTAGTGTAGCGTAGTGTAGTGTAGTGTAGTGTAGTGTAGTGTAGTGTAGTGTAGTGTAGTGTAGTGTAGTGTAGTGTGGTGTGGTGTAGTGTAGTGTAGTGTAGTGTAGTGTAGTGTAGTGTAGTGTAGTGTAGTGTAGTGTAGTGTAGTGTAGTGTAGTGTAGTGTAGCGTAGCGTAGTGTAGTGTAGTGTAGTGTAGTGTAGTGTAGTGTAGTGTAGTGTAGTGTAGTGTAGTGTGGTGTAGTGTGGTGTGGTGTAGTGTAGTGTAGTGTAGTGTAGTGTAGTGTAGTGTAGTGTAGTGTAGTGTAGTGTAGTGTAGTGTAGTGTAGTGTAGTGTAGTGTAGTGTAGTGTAGTGTGGTGTAGTGTAGTGTAGTGTAGTGTAGTGTAGTGTAGTGTAGTGTAGTGTAGTGTAGTGTAGTGTAGTGTGGTGTAGTGTAGTGTAGTGTAGTGTAGTGTAGTGTAGTGTAGTGTAGTGTAGTGTAGTGTGGTGTAGTGTAGTGTAGTGTAGTGTAGTGTAGTGTAGTGTAGTGTAGTGTAGTGTAGTGTAGTGTAGTGTAGTGTAGTGTAGTGTAGTGTAGTGTGGTGTGGTGTGTAGTGTAGTGTAGTGTAGTGTAGTGTAGTGTAGTGTAGTGTAGTGTAGTGTAGTGTAGTGTAGTGTAGTGTAGTGTAGTGTAGTGTAGTGTAGTGTAGTGTAGTGTAGTGTAGTGTAGTGTAGTGTAGTGTAGTGTAGTGTAGTGTAGTGTAGTGTAGTGTAGTGTGGTAGTGTAGTGTAGTGTAGTGTAGTGTAGTGTAGTGTAGTGTAGTGTGGTGTAGTGTAGTGTAGTGTAGGTAGTGTAGTGTCAGGTATATACAGTGTCAGGTATACAGTGATTCAGAGACACGGGAGACATCTCCCGTCACGCAGGGTGCAGTTGCACCTCCAAAGATCTCCAGTATCATCTATTGATTGGGCCGAAAGGGCCACCACTTACGGGCTATTCATGCCCCGTGCCACCTCTCGGGTGGCTTAATCTTTATCAATCATCAATCATCAGTGATTCATCTCATATCACTATACGTGTGGCAATTATACAGACGTCTCAACCACTTTAATAGGGTATTCTCCCAGTTGTATTCCAGTTTTCATTGCCATTCTGTTATATATGGATTGTGTTCGGAGGTTTCTTTGTGTAGTGGTGATGTGGTCATGACTTGTGCTTGCGTAATGTGGGCATCTTGACTTTGTGTACTGGTGGGAGGGTCATAACTTTGCGTGTGTACTGGTGAGAGGGTCATAACTTTGCGTGTGTACTGGTGGGAGGGTCATAACTTTGCGTGTGTACTGGTGGGAGGGTCATAACTTTGCGTGTGTACTGGTGGGAGGGTCATAACTTTGCGTGTGTACTGGTGGGAGGGTCATAACTTTGCGTGTGTACTGGTGGGAGGGTCATAACTTTGCGTGTGTACTGGTGGGAGGGTCATAACTTTGCGTGTGTACTGGTGGGAGGGTCATAACTTTGCGTGTGTACTGGTGGGAGGGTCATAACTTTGCGTGTGTACTGGTGGGAGGGTCATAACTTTGCGTGTGTACTGGTGGGAGGGTCATAACTTTGCGTGTGTACTGGTGGGAGGGTCATAACTTTGCGTGTGTACTGGTGGGAGGGTCATAACTTTGCGTGTGTACTGGTGGGAGGGTCATAACTTTGCGTGTGTACTGGTGGGAGGGTCATAACTTTGCGTGTGTACTGGTGGGAGGGTCATAACTTTGCGTGTGTACTGGTGGGAGGGTCATAACTTTGCGTGTGTACTGGTGGGAGGGTCATAACTTTGCGTGTGTACTGGTGGGAGGGTCATAACTTTGCGTGTGTACTGGTGGGAGGGTCATAACTTTGCGTGTGTACTGGTGGGAGGGTCATAACTTTGCGTGTGTACTGGTGGGAGGGTCATAACTTTGCGTGTGTACTGGTGGGAGGGTCATAACTTTGCGTGTGTACTGGTGGGAGGGTCATAACTTTGCGTGTGTACTGGTGGGAGGGTCATAACTTTGCGTGTGTACTGGTGGGAGGGTCATAACTTTGCGTGTGTACTGGTGGGAGGGTCATAACTTTGCCTGTGTACTGGTGGGAGGGTCATAACTTTGCGTGTGTACTGGTGGGAGGGTCATAACTTTGCGTGTGTACTGGTGGGAGGGTCATAACTTTGCGTGTGTACTGGTGGGAGGGTCATAACTTTGCGTGTGTACTGGTGGGAGGGTCATAACTTGCGTGTGTACTGGTGGGAGGGTCATAACTTTGCGTGTGTACTGGTGGGAGGGTCATAACTTTGCGTGTGTACTGGTGGGAGGGTCATAACTTTGCGTGTGTACTGGTGGGAGGGTCATAACTTTGCGTGTGTACTGGTGGGAGGGTCATAACTTTGCGTGTGTACTGGTGGGAGGGTCATAACTTTGCGTGTGTACTAGTGGGAGGGTCATAACCTTGCGTGTGTACTGGTGGGAGGGTCATAACTTTGCGTGTGTACTGGTGGGAGGGTCATAACTTTGCGTGTGTACTAGTGGGAGGGTCATAACTTTGCGTGTGTACTGGTGGGAGGGTCATAACTTTGCGTGTGTAATGGTGGGAGGGTCATAACTTTGCGTGTGTACTGGTGGGAGGGTCATAACTTTGCGTGTGTACTGGTGGGAGGGTCATAACTCTGCGTGTGTACTGGTGGGAGGGTCATAACTTTGCGTGTGTACTGGTGGGAGGGTCATAACTTTGCGTGTGTACTGGTGGGAGGGTCATAACTTTGCATGTGTACTGGTGGGAGGGTCATAACTTTGCGTGTGTACTGGTGGGAGGGTCATAACTTTGCGTGTGTACTGGTGGAAGGGTCATAACTTTGCGTATGTACTGCTGAGAGGGTCATAACTTTGCGTGTGTACTGGTGAGAGGGTCATAACTTTGCGTGTGTACTGGTGGGAGGGTCATAACTTTGCGTGTGTACTGGTGGGAAGGTCATAACTTTGCGTGTGTACTGGTGGGAGGGTCATAACTTTGCGTGTGTACTGGTGGGAGAGTCATAACTTTGCATGTGTACTGGTGGGAGGGTCATAACTTTGCGTGTGTACTGGTGGGAGGGTCATAACTTTGCGTGTGTACTGGTGGAAGGGTCATAACTTTGCGTATGTACTGGTGAGAGGGTCATAACTTTGCGTGTGTACTGGTGAGAGGGTCATAACTTTGCGTGTGTACTGGTGAGAGGGTCATAACTTTGCGTGTGTAGCTCATGGTGTAGGATAACTTAACAACTGACAGACTCTCCCCAATATATCACAAAGATGACATAAAACTCCAGATCTTACATGTGTAAGACGATAACCACATGACCAAGATCTGACTCACTGATAAGACATCACCATCCCCTGCAAGAAGTTATATATAGACATATTTACTGCAAGTTGCAAACTCAGCAACGGCAAAGTTCTCTCCTTAGATAGATAGTCCTTGTGGAGGAGTCTTCAAAACTCCTCACATGAGAAAACATTTGAAGCTACAAATCTCTTTTGAGCTGAAATAAAATTCCTCAATTTGTAAACTTTTCTTTGGTGCTTATCATATAAGGTCTTCACTTACAGCCAGACTACAAACTTTTTGGCAGGATGGGATGGAAGAGTTACAGGGAAGGTTACCGGGTGGGATTAGTTACAGTTACATAGTGGGAATGGGTACAGTTACAGGATGGGATTGGATACAGTTACAGGGTGGCAATGCTTACAGTTACATCTGCTGAAAAACTGTTCTGAATATATCTGCTGAACAGTATGCTATTCCTTAATCTCTCTCTCTCTCTCTCTCTCTCTCTCTCTCTCTCTCTCTCTCTCTCTCTCTCTCTCTCTCTCTCTCTCTCTCCTCTCTCTCTCTCTCTCTCTCTCTCTCCTCTCTCTCTCTCTATCTCTCTCTCTCTCTCTCTCTCTCTCTCTCTCTCTCTCTCTCTCCTCCTCTCCCTCTCCCTCTCCCTCTCCTCTCTCTCTCTCTCTCTCTCTCTCTCTCTCTCTCTCTCTCTCTCTCTCCTCTCTCTCTCCTCTCTCTCTCTCTCTCTCTCTCTCTCTCTCTCTCTCTCTCTCTCTCTCTCTCTCTCCTCTCTCTGTCTCTCTCTCTCTCGTCTGTCTCTCTCTCTCTCTCTCTCTCTCTCTCTCTCTCTCTCTCTCTCTCTCTCTCTCTCTCTCTCTCTCTCTCTCTCTCTCTCTCTCCCTCTCCCTCTCCCTCTCCCTCTCCCTCTCTCCTCTCTCTCTCTCTCTCTCTCCTCTCTCTCTCTCTCTCTCTCGTCTCTCTCTCTCTCTCTCTCTCTCTCTCTCTCTCTCTCTCTCTCTCTTTCTCTCTCTCTCATGTCTTCTTTCTCTCCCTAGCTAATTTCCAATTTCGTAATATGCCCAATATAACTTTTATTTTTATTAAATTCCACCCCGTGACTTTGGCTTCATCCCCCCAAGTCGTCTCAGGGGGATTATGCTGTAGCTTTATATCTCATTTGTTGCAGATACAAAATTGGCTTCGTTACAGCGGCTTCCTGTTACTTGATTCTTTCCTTCCGTGTCGGGGGGGGGGGGGAGATGGTTTGTTGTTCGTTGTTTTTGTTGTCCTTAAACAAATATGCGCAAGTAATCACTTTCGGGATGTGATTGCATTGGTGATTACACTGTGTGTGTGTACGGTTTTGCCTTTCACTGTTGGTCCACTTGACATGACGATCGGTTGACAGGACCGACGGCTGATATGACGGTCAGTTGACTTTCGGTTGTACATGGTACAACCCCCGCTTGATGGTACAATTGGTACAACCCCTGCATGATGGTACACTTGGTACAACCCCTGCATGATGGTACACTTGGTACAACCCCTGCATGATGGTACACTTGGTACAACCCCTGCATGATGGTACACTTGGTACAACCCCTGCTTGATGGTACAGGTTATTAACCCGAAGATAACACTTGAAGATAACTGTTATAATAAAGTTTAACTGCAGAGCCAGGCTACGTAAGCTGTTATTGTTTTAGATTTTATATTGATTATTTATTATATAACGCTGAAAACAATGCACTGTACACGCTGACAAAAAATAGTGCACTGTACACCCTGATATATTATTTTACGTGTTATGATCTCAGCCTGTAGGAGAAACGAGTCTCCCCCCTTGAGAGTTATTCAGCAAGCCTGACCTAACCGGAAGGTCTAGGAAATATAGAGGCGATAACACAGATGTAAAATAGTTTGTTGGATTCAAATAACAATTTAAGATTATGGGCAGTGCATAAAACAGCAGATAAATGACTGGTTAGGATATGTGGATATTTTGTTGGAGGCATGAGGCTCGCTTCTGGAGGGCTTTGACCTCACTTGAGGCCAGACATCGCAGGGGGAAAGCCGCGCTCCGTTTGAGCTCCCGTCAGAAAGGAACCCCTAGTGATATATCTCCAAGAGAAGAGAAGTGTGTAGACGTGCCAGCTGTAGAATCGAGCTGGGAACGTTGTGGTCTCAAGTCCTGGTCGACGAGGAGGAGAGTATTAAGCCGCCCAGAGACATTTTCGTGAGCTGTGGAATCGCCCTGACCAAGCTCTGTCAGAGGGATAGCGCCCTCGACTAGACAATCTGTGGTTTGTCTTTGGGGAAGAAGTTGCTGAGAACTTCGAAGCCAGCACAGAGGGAGTAGTTGATGAGACTCCAAGGTAGTGGAGCAGAGGACCTTGAGCTGTGAGGAGAAGCAGTGAAGAGGAGTGTCACGTGCTTCTGTAGAGGTGGTGAAGCACCATAGTTGCTCGAGGGAACTTCATGGTGTAGCAGCCAGGAGAGCTGTGGAGGACCCTAGCAGAAGGGTGAAGCACCGTAGTGCTCAAAGAAACTTCATGGTAGCAGCTTGGAGGAGCTGCAGAGGATCCTGGTAGTAAACCCAGAAGAACCTGAAGAGATCAGGGTAGTGAACTTTCAGATGTGGAAGGGAAGTTCTAAATGATTACTTGTAAGGAGGTAATCGAGTGTTTGGTTGTCATTAGCGTGCAAGACGCAGTGAAAGGTGGGTGATTGTTTGCATTCTTATGTCAAGGAGTGTTTTATACTGAAGTTTAGAGTTACAGTCGTAGGCTTGATTACCTACAGATGTATGTGTTCTAGGACTGATAGAGTGATCGATTGATCATTGTTATGTATCAAGGAACATTTATACTGATATATGTTGTTGCATTCACATGTTGATTTTCTTTGTACAAATTTATAGATACATATATATATATTCTCTTGCTGATGATGCAACAGTGTATGTAGACTTGATCAACTTGAGGAGGTTGATAGTATCAGGTGGTGAACCAGGAGATAGGATACCACTTGATAAGCTGATGATAGAGTTCTGATGGTGTTGGAGTGCAACCTGATTGTAATAGTATAGCGTATAGGATTCATTATTATTATATGTGTGTATGTATTGTGTATGTGCTTTGTCCAGTAAATGTATTCCAATTTGCTGGTGTTTGCCCTTGTCCTAGTGAGGCTTCCCAGGAAATAGTAAAGGAAGGAGAGAGAGAGAGAGAGAAAGAACCAAGAACCACTGCTTTGGACAGGGTAGAAGGTAATACTAATAAGTCAAAGGGGGATTGAGGAGATCATATCACCTAAGGAGAGAGTGGGGAGTCACAGCGGCTCGAGTGGGTGTGTGCACGTGACAACGAGGCTAAGTGTTGGAGCCGCATCCCCTAAATGTGTGACGTTGAGCCCCTCTCCAAGAGCCAGAAGCGCCAAGGGTGATCCCCTAGTATAAGCACTCTACCGAGGTGTGGGTTGGGTTGTCCGTAGAGAAGGATCAACGACGACAACACCACCAACCAACACACAAACTATAATATACGATAGAGAAGTGAAATGCTGAGTTGCAATAGCTAGGTACTGCTGTGGGAAACCGGTGGCGCAGTGGTTGCAATAGTGAATAATGAATGTGAAGAAAAGACTGAAAACATGTGTAAGTTGAATTTTGAAGACTCAAAACATGTGTAAGTTGAGTTTTGAAGACTGAAAACATGTGTAAGTTGAATTTTGAAGACTGAAAACATGTGTAAGTTGAGTTTTGAAGACTAAAAACATGTGTAAGTTGAGTTTTGAAGACTGAAAACATGTGTAAGTTGAGTTTTGAAGACTGAAAACATGTGTAAGTTGAATTTTGAAGACTGAAAACATGTGTAAGTTGAATTTTGAAAACTGAAAACATGTATAAGTTGAGTTTTGAAGACTCAAAACATGTGTAAGTTGAATTTTGAAGACTGAAAACATGTGTAAGTTGAGTTTTGAAGACTCAAAACAAGTAAAATTAGAGCGATTTTTTGGATGAACCTACATCCATTATCAAGGCGCTGTAACACAATATATTGTCTCAATTCATTGTTTACCCTTGATATGGGTATACGCAGGATATTCATCTGAAAATTTGGATTAATAATACACTGATATATGTAAATGTGTCTTTTCTACATCGTCATTTAAACAAGTCGTAAGTTTCTCCACCGTGAATAATATTGCATGATCCTGAATACATTTGTGTATACATTTGTCTTCCCTCTGACATGGTGTTTTTTTTGGGAAATTACCTCAGAGGCTCACCCACAATTGTTATTATTGCATATTGGAATATTATGTTTCATTTGCTAATTTCTGTAATTGGGAATTAAATTGGAAGGGGGAAGTTTGCCTATAGTTGAGAGTGGTTGGAAGGGAGGGACGTGTTGAGCGGATAGGGATGATCCACGTCCATCCGTTAATGAATTAATCCATTTAAGATGTTGTCGCCCATATATTCCAGTGTTTCGTATAATTGTTAATTAGGAGAGTTTATTTGTATAATTATATAAAGAAACATTCTTTGGAATTAATGTACCACTCGATTTAGCTCCATGTCACTTGTCTCTGTTAGTCTGGAGTGTGGTCAGGGGATGGGAAAAGGTAGCAAGTACCTTGGGCAGAATTTTTTTTTATCAACATATTTACGAACGTGTGAATTTATGCAGATATCCTGGACTATAGGAAAGGGGGAGAACAGTGTGCGTCAAGAACTAGCTTCTTGTTGCTAAAAATCCCCATCTCGCAGGAGAGTATAAGACGTCATACAGCGCCTTGTGATCAGTTGTCTGCACTGTCAAACTCTGGATGCATGATGAGGATACCTTCAAGACTACAACAGTTGTGGAAATTATCCAGAGTAAAATGTTATTTATAGAGGAAAGAACCCCCCCCCCCCCAACAAGAGTGAATGAGGTAGCAGTGATACAAAGCTGTCCCCCTCACACAGGATGGCTAGTCATACAGGACCATGTTATCAGTAGTCTGCACTGGCAAACTCTGGGTGCTTTTGAGATTATCCTCGAGAACACGAGAGTTAATATAGTGATTGCAAAGCTCCAGGTACCTCATACCAACGTATCTGAATGGTCTGATAACTGGGCATTCAGAGATGTAGTGTGGGAGATCATGCCGCAGTTCTGCTCACAGTTTGCACCTGAAGTGCTCAGGATTGGGAGACCCGTCACCTGCAGCCATCTGTCACAGGTAACGGTAACCCAACCTGATCCTGCCAACCACTGTGTCACAGTCTGGTCGACGTTTTGTGCTGCCCATAAACATAGGTTTCGGATCTAAACTTATCATAGCATTTTAAACTGGTGCTTTCATGTCTTTAGGAGTAGAAACTTTTCTATTAGAGCCAAGTGTTTAGAACAATATAGTCTTGACAACAGAGATGGGGATACCCAGGTCTGCTTCAACTTCATCTTTGTTAGACGCTAATTTGCCTGCAATGTCTGTGTCATTATGATGGGTTATATATATGTGAGATGGTATCCATACAATGGGGTTTTCTAAACCCTTTACTCTGTGCAGCGATCAGGTCCTTCATAACTGTTATTCTGACAATCTTGCAGATCGGTAGAATAATTATTCAACACGGAATTCGACTAAATCCAGTATAGAATGTCTGGAGGCCGAAACTGGTGCCACAACCAAGGTTTTTACGATTAACCAACCGGCACTGTGGCTCTTGTATATTGGTGTCCTCCATGCACCACCTTGAGACCCCAGGTGAACGAAATCTGGGTAGCAAATGTACTGTAATATCTTATATAATTCCTTGTTAACTTGTAACTTAAAAGGTTTTTACTCGTGGTGTTTTTTTTACCTGGTCCTGGAATTAACCTGGACCCGTTAACACGCATCGTTATCACTGTTCGTTGCATGTTATGTGAATGATTGTGTTATTTCAGTGATAAAAATCTGGTTATCAAATCCCTAGTAATTTCATCGTCCCTTATTTGCATTTATATATTATTGGGTTCAGGAAGAGTAATGAGATGAATGAGGTCTATGGTTTACACTACGACCGTCGCGTGGTGGTACACTTAGTACACATGCCGTCGCTGCTGTAAGAGAGAGGCTCAATCAAGCAGAAATGGTGTTCTATTAACCTCCATCTGCTGGTCAACCACACCATCGTACTACACCTGCTGATCATCAGTCCTACCTCTGACGCCCCTACTCCAATACACGGTACTGAAGTACACTACCTCTGGAGGTCAGAGTGAGATCTATTTGGTTGACAGAGCCTACGTGCATGGGGTTGAAATGAAACCTCGATTAGGCTCCAGTAGAAGCCTCGGGATTCTCGTGGGTGCAGCATCACTCCAGTTTGTAAATTTTTATACCATGTCGTGGTACAGTTGACTAGAACGCGTCTGGGAACACCCAGCGCATAGGTTCGAATCCTCAATAGGGCTCCTGTGGATTTGTTTATAATACTTAACTATACTTTTAAACGGAATATTTTGTAATATAATAATCAAAAGGTTAGGATTTAATCCACAGTTCTTTTTCAGAGACCAGAGACTTGCTCGGAGTTATATCTTTCAGCTCAGACACGTGGTTTAGCGGGTTTAATATGTCACTAGCAATTTGCTTTCAATACAGAGTGAGAAACATTATTTTGTTAAGAGTTGGAAACCACTGAATCGTGTTAAAACGTTTCTGTGGTTATAATGTCGAGCAAAACAGTATTACTCGTGTTCTCAACTACAGTCGGGTAATAATAATAATTCTTGTTTACAAGTTACAATATAACTCGTGTCCTCAACAGCAATTTAGGAATTACACGCTGTGGTGAGGCTGGTTATTAACATGCAACAGTAATCCTGATTGAATTTTTAGAATAATATTTATGAGAGGTTTTAAATTCGCGAGAGGAAAACAGAAGGGAATTATGCTGAAATACGTTGTGGTGATGAAGTGGTGGTTGAGGAAAGGCTCAGGTACAGAGCAAATGTATATCTATTCTTCAACATTATTGTTAACATTTTGTTGTTATTGTCTACTAAATGTGTTATGGAAGGGGTTGTGGTGAAGAAGGTTGTGTGGTGGAGGGTTGTGTGATGGAGGAGGTTAGTTGGTGGAGGGGGTTGGGGAGTGTGTGGTGGAGGAGGGGAAGGAATATTTTGCTTGTCACAAGTGCCTCGAGATCCAAACACCTGCTCACCTCTCACTGCCTCTTATTACCAAGGTGATCAATGACGTCATGCTGGGTCAACCAATCCAACCGGTGATTAATGAGTGGTGGCCCCGGAGCTTATCTCTTGAGATTAAAGCTACGCTCAATGCTTAATTACAAACGACAATATATTAAGAAGATCCGTTGATTCAAGTATATAGCTAAATTACCAGAGGTCCTTCATCACAAGCCTAAACAGGGACAGGAACCCACCATCTTGTCAATAGTCCCCGCTTCCATTGGCATTAATTTACACTGTCAATATCCAGACCACGACGGAACACACAAGCAGTATGCAAACAGGAGACTGCTAAGATGCAATGGACTTATAAGTAAGGCACTTCACCTTCACCTCATCCTCGGATATATATATCATGCAGCACGAATCTTTGAAATCCATAGCCCGCTCCTGTGCCAGGTAAGTCCTCTACGGGCTCACCATAGCCCGTGCTACTTGCACCGCTCCTGTGCCAGGTAAGTCCTCTACGGGCTCACCATAGAACGTGCTACTTCGAACTTTATGTTCCCAGTAGCTGAATCTTAAACAACAACAACTTTGAAATCATTTGAATCTTGATAATGTTAACAAGAGTTAATGAAACGCATCTCTCAGCGTCAGGCCAAATAAAACTGTTAAAATGAGCTCAGGAGAGTTCATTTTTACTCTTTCCTTCTCAAGTGATGAAAAATGTAAGGGAAATGAAGGAAATTCATTATATATATATATATATATATATATATATATATATATATATATATATATATATATATATATATATATATATATATATATATATATATATATATATACCCTCTTTTCTTCCTCTCTTCCAACCTCTCCCCATCTGTCACTTTTTTCCCCCTTCCATTCTCACTATCCTTCTCCTCCCTCTCTTCCCCCTCTACCACAACACCCTTGTTGTGTCCCATTGTATACATAATAGTATTAATAAACACTGTGTACTAACTTTGTACATAAATTGTATAATTAATGCCATATATAAATATATTGTTGCAGCAGTGAGTATAGGTGCATATATTTGTATGCACTTTTAGATGTGTGTGTACTATGTGTGTCCGCATGTCCGGGGCACTCTTAAATGTTTTATTAAGGTTTTGTTGATATGCTTAATAGGGCGTTGTTAAACTGTTAAATGCTTGTTGAGAGCGCTGGCCACCGAGCGAGTGTGTGCGTGTGTGTGTGTGTGTGTGTGTGTGTGTGTGTGTGTGTGTGTGTGTGTGTGTGTGTGTGTGTGTGTGTGTGTGTGTGTGTGTGTGTGTGTGTGTTTGTGAGTGTGTGTGTGTGTGTGTGTGTGTGTGTGTGTGTGTGTGTGTGTGTGTGTGTGTGTGTGTGTGTGTGTGTGTGTGTGTGTGTGTGTGTGTGTGTGTGTGTGTGTGTGTGTGTGTGTGTGTGTGTGTGTGTGTGTGTGTGTGTGTGTGTGTGTGTGTGTGTGTGTGTGTGTGTGCGTGTGTGTGGGTGTGTGTGTGTGTGTGTACTCACCTAGTTGTGTTTGCGGGGGTTGAGCTCTGGCTCTTTGGTCCCGCCTCTCAACCGTTAATCAACTGAGGAACAGAATCCTGAGCCTACTGGGCTCTATCATATCTACATTTGAAACTGTGTATGGTGTCAGCCTCCACCACATCATTTCCTAGTGGATTTCATTTGATAACTACTCTGACACTGAAAAAGTTCTTTCTAACGTCCCTGTGGCTCATATGGGTATTTTGCCTCCACCATTGTCCCCTTGTGCGTGTACCACCCGTGTTAAATAATCCATCCTTGTCTACCCTGTCAATTCACCTGGGAATTTTGTATGTGGTGATCATGCCTCCCAGAGCTCTTCTGTCTTCCAGCGACGTGAGATGCAGTTCACGCGGCCTTTCCTCGTAACTCATGCCTCTTAGTTCTGGGACTAGCCTAGTGGCATACCTCAGACCTTTTTCCAGCTTCGTCATGGGCTTGACAAGGTACGGGCTCCATGCTAGGGCCGCATACCCCAGGACTGTCCATACATATGTGGTATACAAGGTTCTGAAAGATTCCTTATGCAGGTTTCTGAAGGCAGTTCTGATGTTAGCCAGCCTCGTATACGCCGCAGATGTTATTCTTTTTATGTGGGTTTCATGAGATAGCTTTGGCGTGATATCAACTCCTAGATCTTTCTAGGAGTTGTGTGTGTGTGTGTGTGTGTGAGTGTGTGTGTGCGTGCGTGCGTGTGTATTTACTATTTTGTATCTGCAGAGTCGAGCTATTAACTCTTTGACGCCTCTTTTCGAACCAATTTATTTTTCCCTGCATTATGTCTACTACATATATTTCTCTTACACACGTGCACACCCACCCACACACCCACCCACACACACACACACACACACACACACACACACACACACACACACACACACACACACACACACACACACACACACACACACACACACACACACACACACACACACACACACACACACACACACACACACACACACACACACACACACACACACACACACACACACACACACACACACACACACACACACACATCCCAACGAAACAGCCCGTAGCAGTTGTCTAACTTCCAATTACCAATTTACTGCTAGATGAACAGGTGGGGGACCAGGGTGAAAGAAACTCTTCCCATTTGTTTCTGCCTCTACCGGGAATCGAACCCGGGCCCTTAGGACTACGATCCCAGAGCGCTGTCCACTCCGCCCCCAGGCCCACCATGACCGTCCTGGGCGGCCAGCCCAAGTGGTTAGGTTACTCCAGGTGTGGTAATGAATTATTATAATGTTTTGTTAATATTATATTTAACGAACATCTGCATACGTAGAGAACTACAGAATGATGCTTAAGTTAGGGAATATCAGATATCCTTAGGGGGATATCAGATATCCCCTAAGTGTACCCCGGATAGGGTAGGAAGTATTTTTCATAGTTGGTATAATGCCTGAGTTTACCTGTGGTGCGGTCGAGAGATTCACCTCACTGGTTTCTATAAATTTTTCAGCGATTACCGACTCTGACAGTCCTGAGGGACTCAGTTTTTGAGAGTCCATAGTGTCTTTCAAGATGTTAAGGTCAATAGTGACTTGAGGTTGCCCAGTACTGGATACTTTAACCCTGTTGATTCTATAGAGACTTTGATATTGATAGTCCTTAGGGACTTTAATGCTGGATAATGTCACATTGAATACAACTTAACCTCATTAACTTAGATACACTTTAACTGCCGACTAGTGTACCAATGCTCCTAAGATTTGCTAGATGCTGTAAAGTTAAACTAAGCTCATGACAAGTTAACTTTACACCATCAAGTAAATCTTGTGCACCAATGTTGTCGAGTTTCGTGTACCTTAAGCTTGACCTAGTTAACTTAGTAGTATGTAAGCTTCTGGGTCAAGTGGCAATGTTATTAACTTCAATGTGTTGTAGATATTGTTGTAAACAGCTGTTGTTATGTTGTGATAAGTTCACACAAGTAAACCACCAGTTTTCACCGTAGACATTTATTCTTGAGGTTATCTTGAGATGCTTTCGGGGCTTTAGTGTCCCCGCGGCCCGGTCCTCGACCAGGCCTCCACCCCCAGGAAGCAGCCCGTGACAGCTGACTAACACCCAGGTACCTATTTACTGCTAGGTAACAGAGGCATAGGGTGAAAGAAACTCTGCCCATTGTTTCTCGCCGGCGCCTGGGATCGAACCCAGGACCACAGGATCACAGTCCAGCGTGCTGTCCGCTCGGCCGACCGGCTCCCATCTTATTGTATCCCTAGACAGACTAACGTTGATAATGACATAGATATTGCAGCCAAATTAGCGTGTAACAAAGATGAAGTTGAATTAGACCTAGTTATCTCCATTTCTGCTGTCAAGACTGTTCCAAACACTCAGGTCTGATAGGAAAGAAATTACTGACTCCCAACGACCTGAAAGCACCAGTATAAAAAGCTATGATTTGTTCAGATCTGAAACCTATGTTTATGGGCAGCACAAAACGCCCACCAGACTGTGCGACACAGTGGTTGCCAGGATCAGGTTGGGTTACCATTACTTGTGGCAGGTGGCTACAGGTGACGGATCTCCCAATCCTGAACACTCCAGGGGCAAACTCTGTGAGCAGGAACTGCGGCATGATCTCCCACACTACATCACCGAATGCCCAGTTATCATATCAGACCATTCAGACCCGTTGGCATGAGGTACCTGCAGCTTTGCAATTACTTCATTCACTCTCATGTTCTTAAATACATCCTCATAATGCGTCTAAAATTTGCCAGTGCAGGCTACTGAACTTATGGCCCTGTATGACTAACCATCCTGCGAGATGGGGACTTTTAGTATCACTACTACCTTATTCACTCTTGTGTTGATGATATCCTCATAATGCACCCAGAGTCTGCCAGTGCAGACTACTTATCACATGCCTCTGTATGACTAACCCTCCTGTGTGATGGGGACTTTAGCCAACGTAGCTAGCTTTTTGAAACACACACTGAACATCCCCTTCATATAGTCTAGGGAAGCTGCATAAATGCAGAGGTACCTAAATGTGCTAATCAACAAAATAATAATAACGTTGATGTACGCGAGACCAGGGGAGTCCACTATTGAGAAAAGTCAGTCTGCATCACTAAGCACTTTATAGGAGTCATAACAAATAGTAATAAGCTGTGGTTCCTTCTGTTTACATTCTTCTTCCCATTGTTTACTAGTTTCTCATTTTTCCTTTCTCCTATATTTTTCCCTATCTCTCTATTCCTCAGAAAATGTTATAGCTAAACAAACTGAGGGAAAACAAATTGTAGATATCAGGCTCGTGAAAATCACAGGAGAGAGGGGTGGAGAGGGGGGGGGGTTCGTCATAGATGCAGATATTCCTTAATTAAAATTAATTAAAATAGGACAATGAGGCCGACCTCAACTAGCCTATGACACACCCATACCTCCCCATGTGTCATCCTGGGAAGTTGAGTGAAGGAATCTGGCAAGCCTCCGGCCACCAATCTGGAGCAAGCAGACAAACTGGCAGCCGTTCTATTATATAACCAGATATATAACTCGGTATTCAAATCCGGTATTTAAGACAATAGTCGAATAAGGAAGATCAGAAGAGCGTTAACACACTCTAAAGTAATGTAATTTACTTCATTATAAAAGGAAATTAAATTGCTAGCGGTTGTTGCAATTGTTAGCTGATGAATGTGAAACATAAGAGAATTGGTTAGAAATAAACTCAAAACAGGCACAAAGAGACTATAGTGTCAATCGCGGCCACCAGGAGGGGGGGGGGAGGTATCATAATCGAGAGGATAAAACTTCTGATTAAACCAGAATGTTTAATTCAAAGACAACAAGAAAACGTTCAGACATGGCGTATCGGATGAGCGCATTCATCGAATTACCAACAGAACAAACGACTGCATTAGCCAAACAACACAGTAGGTTAGATTGCCGAGCCCTTAATTAAATTTAGCTACAGGCTATATACCCTCGAGGCTTCGCTAGGACACACACACACAAACACACACACACACACACACACACACACACACACACACACACACACACACACACACACACACACACACACACACACACACACACACACACACACACACACACACACACACACACACACACACACACACACACATACACACACACAGATCCCATGTGGTCTAGTGGCTAGGATACCTGGCTTTCACCCAGGAGGCCCGGGTTCGATTCCCGGCATGGGAAGTAGTTTACCCACATGAGCCACAGAGACCTTAGAAGGAACTTTTTCACTGTCAGAGTAGTTAACGGATGGAATGCATTCGGCAGTGATGTGGTGGAGGCTGACTCCATACACAGTTTCAAATGTAGATATGATAGAGCCCAGTAGGCTCAGGAATCTGTACACCAGTTGATTGACAGTTGAGAGGCGGGACCAAAGAGCCAAAGCTCAACCCCCGCAAGCACAAATCGGTGAGTACACCCCCCCCCCCCACACACACACACACACACACACACACACACACACACACACACACACACACACACACACACACACACACACCCACACCCCCCCCACACACACACACACACACACACACTCTAACGCCATTTTATGAAAAATGGCGTTAAAGGCGCCACAATCAGCTGGAAATTGTTAGAGAGAACAGCTACAATCACAACAGGAATTGTTAAAGAGATGCGCCACGCTAAACATATGTATTGTTGAATACAAGAATCACCATCAACATAAGATAGAGCCAGGCGACATCATCAACATAAGATAGAGCCAGGCGACATCATCAACATAAGATAGAGCCAGGCGACATCATCAACATAAGATAGAGCCAGGCGACATCATCAACATAAGATAGAGCCAGGCGACATCATCACCATAAGATAGAGCCAGGCGACATCATCAACATAAGATAGAACCAGGCGACATCATCAACATAAGATAGAGCCTGGCGACATCATCAACATGAGATAGAGCCAGGCGACATCATCACCATAAGATAGAGCCAGGCGACATCATCAACATAAGATAGAGCCAGGCGACATCATCAACATAAGATAGAGCCAGGCGACATCATCAATATAAGATAGAGCCAGGCGACATCATCAACATAAGATAGAGCCAGATGACATCATCAACATAAGATAGAGCCAGGCGACATCATCAACATGAGATAGAGCCAGGCGACATCGTCAATATAAGATAGAGCCAGGCGACATCATCAATATAAGATAGAGCCAGGCGACATCATCAATATAAGATAGAGCCAGGCGACATCATCAACATAAGATAGAGCCAGGCGACATCATCACCATAAGATAGAGCCAGGCGACATCATCACCATAAGATAGAGCCAGGCGACATCATCACCATAAGATAGAGCCAGGCGACATCATCACCATAAGATAGAGCCAGGCGACATCATCACCATAAGATAGAGCCAGGCGACATCATTACCATAAGATAGAGCCTGGCGACATCATCAACATAAGATAGAGCCAGGCGACATCACCACCACAAGATAGAGCCAGGCGACATCATCAACATAAGATAGAGCCAGGCGACACCATCAACATAAGATAGAGCCAGGCGACATCATCAACATAAGATAGAGCCAGGCGACATCATCACCATTAGAAAGAGTCAGGCGACATCATTACCATAAGATAGAGCCAGGCGACATCATCACCATAAGATAGAGCCAGGCGACATCATCACCATAAGATAGAGCCAGGCGACATCATCACCATAAGATAGAGCCTGGCGACATCATCACCATAAGATAGAGCCTGGCGACATCATCACCATTAGATAGAGCCAGGCGACATCATCAACATAAGATAGAGCCAGGCGACATCATCAACATAAGATAGAGCCAGGCGACATCATCAACATAAGATAGAGCCAGGCGACATCATCACCATAAGATAGAGCCAGGCGACATCATCACCATAAGATAGAGCCTGGCGACATCATCACCATTAGATAGAGCCAGGCGACACCATCAACATAAGATAGAGCCAGGCGACATCATCAACATAAGATAGAGCCAGGCGACATCATCACCATAAGATAGAGCCAGGCGACATCATCACCATAAGATAGAGCCTGGCGACATCATCACCATAAGATAGAGCCAGGCGACACCATCAACATAAGATAGAGCCAGGCGACATCATCAACATAAGATAGAGCCAGGCGACATCATCACCATTAGAAAGAGTCAGGCGACATCATTACCATAAGATAGAGCCAGGCGACATCATCACCATAAGATAGAGCCTGGCGACATCACGACCACAAGATAGAGCCAGGCGACATCATCACCATAAGATAGAGCCAGGCGACATCATCAACATAAGATAGAGCCTGGCGACCTCACCACCACAAATGAGAAAGGTCGCACCTGGAGATGAGAATATAGTGCTCCTTAAAGCAAAGTGAAGCATGATAGCCATTAAGGGGATGGGGGTGGGGATGCAGCCCCCCCACCCCCTCTTCCGGCGGCCACCGGGTCGTTAGAAGAGGGGCCGCCATATAACGGAATGCGGGCTGTTATGGTGCCTAGTTAGACTTATTCCCACTCGCGGGATGTAAGGGTTTCGTTGCATATGTGGAGAACATGGATGTGCTTATGCGGGTGTTGGTATATCCGTCTGGTTCAGGTCTTAGGCTTGCTCGCGCACACACACACACACACACACACACACACGCACACACGCGCACCGGTGTGGGCGTCGTTGGGGGTGGGCGCCGGTGGCTGATCGGACAGCACGCTGGACGCGTGATCCTGTGGTCCCGGGTTCGATTCCGGGCGCCGGTGACAAACAATGTGCAGAGTTTCTTTCACCCTAATGCCCTTGTTACCTAGCAGTAAATAGATACCTGGGAGTTAGTCAGCAGTCACGGGCTGCTTCCTGGGATGTGTGTGTGTGTGTGTGTGTGGTGTGGAAAAAAATAATAGTTAGTAACAGTTGATTGACAGCTGAGAGGCGGGCCGAAAGAGCAGAGCTCAACCCCCGCAAACACAACTAGGTGAGTAAACACACATAGTAGTAATGACTACAGCAGTAATGACTACAGCAGTAATGACAACACCAGTAGTGACAACACCAGTAATGACAACACCAGTAATGACAACACCAGTAATGACAACACCAGTAATGACAACAACACCAGTAGTAATGACAACACCAGTAATGACAACACCAGTAGTAATGACAACACCAGTAGTAATGACAACGGCAGTAATGACAACAGCAGTAATGACAACAACACCAGTAATGACAACACCAGTAATGACAACAACACCAGTAATGACAACACCAGTAGTAATGACAACAGCAGTAATGATAACACCAGTAGTAATGACAGCACCAGTAGTAATGACAACACCAGTAGTAATGACAACACCAATAGTAATGACAACACCAGTAATGACAACACCAGTAGTAATGACAACACCAGTAGTAATGACAACACCAGTAATGACAACACCAGTAATGACAACACCAGTAATGACAACACCAGTAATGACAACACCAGTAATGACAACACCAGTAATGACAACACTAGTAATGACAACAACACCAGTAGTAATGACAACACCAGTAATGACAACACCAGTAGTAATGACAACACCAGTAGTAATGACAACACCAGTAGTAATGACAACACCAGTAGTAATGACAACACCAGTAGTAATGACAACAGCAGTAGTAATGACAACACCAGTATTAATGACAACAGCAGTAGTAATGACAACACCAGTAGTAATGACAACACCAGTAGTAATGACAACACCAGTAGTAATGACAACACCAGTAGTAATGACAACACCAGTAGTAATGACAACACCAGTAGTAATGACAACAGCAGTAGTAATGACAACAGCAGTAGTAATGACAACACCAGTAGTAATGACAACACCAGTAGTAATGACAACACCAGTAATGACAACACCAGTAATGACAACACCAGTAGTAATGACAACACCAGTAGTAATGACAACACCAGTAGTAATGACAACACCAGTAGTAATGACAACAGCAGTAGTAATGACAACACCAGTATTAATGACAACAGCAGTAGTAATGACAACACCAGTAGTAATGACAACACCAGTAGTAATGACAACAGCAGTAGTAATGACAACACTAGTAGTAATGACAACACCAGTAGTAATGACAACACCAGTAGTAATGACAACACCAGTAGTAATGACAACACCAGAAGTAATGACAACACCAATAGTAATGACAACACCAGTAGTAATGACAACACCAGTAGTAATGACAACACCAGTAATGACAACACCAGTAATGACAACACCAGTAGTAATGACAACACCAGTAGTAATGACAACACCAGTAGTAATGACAACACCAGTAGTAATGACAACACCAGTAGTAATGACAACACCAGTAATGACAACACCAGTAATGACAACACCAGTAGTAATGACAACACCAGTAGTAATGACAACACCAGTAATGACAACACCAGTAATGACAACACCAGTAGTAATGACAACACCAGTAGTAATGACAACACCAGTAGTAATGACAACACCAGTAGTAATGACAATAGCAGTAGTAATGACAACACCAGTAGTAATGACAACACCAGTAGTAATGACAACACCAGTAGTAATGACAACAGCAGTAGTAATGACAACACCAGTAGTAATGACAACAGCAGTAGTAATGACAACACCAGTAGTAATGACAACACCAGTAATGACAACACCAGTAGTAATGACAACACCAGTAGTAATGACAACACCAGTAGTAATGACAACACCAGTAGTAATGACAACACCAGTAGTAATGACAACACCAGTAGTAATGACAACACCAGTAGTAATGACAACACCAGTAGTAATGACAACAGCAGTAGTAATGACAACACCAGTAGTAATGACAAGACAAAGGTGTCAACAACCCAAGAACACTGTTGACAACACAAATGTATAATAACTAACGATGAAAATGATCACAAGCAACTAGTTCTTTTGCCTGCACAAGTTTCTGCATTTCAGAATTTCTTTCTACATTTTTTTTTACCTTTTGCATGTTTCCCCATGAACAAAAAACAACAATTGTTTTTGTGTACTTGAGTTCCTCCACTTTTTTTTAAATTGGCTTTACAAATAGTAAAGTAACAAAAGCTTTACAAATAGTAAAAATTTACTGATAAAGTAAATAATTTACTTTATCTGACTACTGGTGTAGTCTCTATTGAGACATTGATAAGTGAATTGTTTGATCATCCTTTTGCCCGGTAAAAAATCTACCATTCATGTTCATTCATGTTCAGTTAGAGTCAACTAACACAACACTTGTACCCCCTATTAGACTGTTTTAAAGGAACTACTTTTCGACGGCTCATAAAATGGAGGAAAGTGTCCTGAAAGATATTAATAGGAACTTTATCCCTACAGACAAAAATCAGAAAATACAATTGACAATTTACTACAAAAACAAGAAAACGGCCAACCTTCTCATGAAAAACTCCCCACACACCAAACAGAACGCCTTGAAGGACACCAACGTTGTCTATGCCTTCACATTTACTTGGGAATTGTAAGCCCCAAAGAACTCAGTATATAGACGACAACGTTTCTCTTTTGCGATTAACAATGCATAAGCAACATGGCTCCAGCAAGGAACATATAATTTCTTCTCACAATCAGACCATCACCAGAGAAATCTTAACAAGTAACACAGAAATCATCGATAGATACAGCGATAGCAGGAGACTCGACATCAGCGAGGCCCTACACATCAAAATGTCAACATTAGCAATCAACATCCAATTAACGCATAAATATATTCTACCCACTTCATGACCCCGAACCAACATAGAAGCAGCAAGAGAAAATACGGGCCAATAGGCCTTCTGTACGCACTTTCATCTTATGTTTTCATATACAATTTATACCCATTGATTCGTGTTTTGTCATCTCACCTAAAAACATTTGTGTCATATCACCTCACCCAAAACAAATATAAGTATGAAATGATATGCGTAAAACTGTCTTTGAAAATGTAAAACGCCCTTGCGAAACGCTTTTAGGCGTCACACCATGAATAAAAAATGAGAAAACTAACTTTGGAGAGTTAATATTTCAATTACTCCCGACAGTGTAAGAAATATTGAGAAGATTCGTGTTAGAATAATTAATCTTACCCTTTTGGTCATATTCAACAACATTATATATATATATATGTACAGAGAGAGAGAGAGAGAGAGAGAGAGAGAGAGAGAGAGAGAGAGAGAGAGAGAGAGAGAGAGAGAGAGAGAGAGAGAGAGAGAGAGAGAGAGAGAGAGAGGGAGAGAGAGAGAGAGAGAGAGAGAGAGAGAGAGAGAGAGAGAGAGAGAGAGAGAGAGAGAGAGAGAGAGAGAGAGAGAGAGAGAGAGAGAGAGAGAGAGAGAGAGAGAGAGAGAGAGAAAGAGAGAGAGAGAGAGAGAGAGAGAGAGAGAGAGAGAGAGAGAGAGAGAGAGAGAGAGAGAGAGAGAGAGAGAGAGAGAGAGAGAGAGAGAGAGCGTTTTCTCCCGGTTGCACCCGGGTCTCTTTCCCCTTTCTTCAATTCCTCTTCTCTCATCTCTGTATTATTCTCTTCTCCCTCTCTTTTACCTGACGCACGTCTCCTCCACTCTCTGACCTCTCTCACGCTCCCTCATCTCACCCTGTCTCCTTCCCCTCTGTTCAAAATTCCCCTTCTCCTCCCCTCTTTTTTTCCTCATCTGTTTCCGTGTCTATTAATATTGAATGTTCTGAAAGAGTGAGAGAGAGGGGGGACGATGGTGTGAAGGGGGGGGGGGAGGGGAAAGGCGATAGGGTGGGGGGAGAGAGGAGGGGGAGAGAGGAGGAGAAAGATGGAGAGAGGGAAAGAGGAGAGGTGAGGCTGAAATGGGGGGAGAGGGGAAGAGACGTAGGGATAGGAGGAGAGAGAGCAAAACAGAAGGGAAGTGAGAGAGAGAGTCCTGGGTGCAGCCGGGTTCCCTATATATTATATCCATAAATAAGGATGTTTGACCGATAGTCTGTCCAAGAAGGGCGACCAGATGCTTATGCCTTATCCAATTTTAACCAGGAATATCCTATTGGGTGTATGCCTAACACGGGTGGGTTTCATTGGCATCAATGAAACAAGTGCCACTTGACATGCTGCCAAATAGGACCCCCCACCAAAACGAATTTTGAAATATCATATTACCTCTACTCTCAATTATTATTGACTTTCTTACTATAATGCAAACAATATGTACTAATTTCCGTAAAATAAAAATACAAAACTTACCATGTTTTGCCTGTAATAGAATATAATAGGTAATGTTCCTAGTTTATTGATACCATCAACACCGGGTCCAGAACCAACATACTCCCAGCAACACACAATTCCCGCTCGCTCATTGTCTCTCAAGTGTCACCACTCCGTGAACATTCTTCTGCATCATTTTCCCATAACTACGTGGCCTACATACACTACCTAGATATAGACCACCTACAGGCCATTTAGACATGCCCCAAGAGAAAGGGAGAGGGAGGAAGAGGGAAATGGGGAGAGAGAGAGAGAGAGAGGGAGAAAGAGAGAAATGGAGAGGGATAGAAATAGAGAGAGAAAGAGAGAGAGAGAGAGAGACAGAGAGAAAGAGACAGAGAGAGAGAGAGAGAGAGAGAGAGAGAGAGAGAGAGAGAGAGAGAGAGAGAGAGAGAGAGAGAGAGAGTGAGAGAGACAGAGAGAGAGAGAGAGAGAGAGAGAGAGAGAGAGAGAGAGAGAGAGAGAGAGAGAGAGAGAGAGAGAGAGAGAGAGAGAGAGAGAGAGAGAACCACAAATACAAATCAGACCTTGACCCATGGAGAGAGTCCTAGATAGTAAGTGACTTCTAACCTAATTCTAAGATTCAGCCACAGCAAAAAGTTAGCAACTTCATATCTATATCCCTTAACAAATTGGAAATGAACCCATTAAAAACAAGTGGCAGACTGCAAAGCTAAGACATAAAAGATAACCTACACATTTAATGAATTTCTTGTACGTTATTATTTCCGGTTGAGAATAAGGGATGCAGTCGAGAATTCAAGTCTAAAAAAAAATTACACACACACACACAAAAATAGAAAAATTCCATTCAAACGTCCTGAATAATGTCTTCCCATTTCTTTTTAATTCATGTAACGAGACCACGCGAAAGGCTGCCATTTAGGAAAGCCTTTGAAGGATTCGCTTCTTTTCCCCCGAGGAAAATGTCTTTTGGAAAATGTCTTCGAGTTGCACATTGGAAGAGACGTGTGTGAGGCGTTAGCATTATTTACCTGTGGTTTACCTGTTGCCGTCATGTAGCGAACTCTTACTACTGTAGCCCAGAGTTGAAGGGACCCACACACACACACACACACACACACACACACACACACACACACACACACACACACACACACACACACACACACACACACACACACACCCATCAACGACTAAAAATATAAACAGTTAAGTATTTCCAATGAGAGGTAAACGCAGCCAGGAGAACATAGTTGATGGGCTGACCAAGACCGCTTATGCTTGCAGCTCTGCAGATGTGAAGACCTGCCAGGGGGGGGGGAAATATAACCTCCTTGCCGTCTCCTTTCTGCTCTGACGGCACTCATATTTTTGACGTTCAGATGCCATCATCCCGCTCATAACCCCGTCGTGTGGCGAAGCACAAACTGCCGAGTTGGCGTAGATTGGCGTAGATTGGCGTAGGTTGGCGTAGGTTGGCGAAGGTTGGCGGAAGTTGGCCTAATATGCAAAGCGACACTGTGTTTTCAATTGCATGTAACTCCGTACATGTGTTTGGGTTTTGATGCTGTTATATTCGTTTTATATAGTGAGTGTGTGAGTGCTAACATTTACCTTGGGTAGAACTGAACTCGTTAATCGCGATGTTCATATTATTATTGAGGTCTGAAAGCCCGAGTCACCTTTTAGACCTCAAACTCAGAAGTATCATATTCGATCATTTCTTCCTCTAATCTTAGTGTTTGCCCTCGTGAACATGTCAACATTTTGATGAATTGATGGCCAAATAGCCAAAAGATTGAAGTGAATCAATTATTGACCCGAGGAAAAAAAGTAATAATAATCTCACTCCGTCATTTATACTCGGATAATGTTTACAAGAAATTTGTTGTTTTGGACAAAAGTCAGTCAAACACTGACTGACTTGGCTATTGAGACGGCTTTTTGAGACTGCTTTTTGAGACTGCTTTTTGAGACTGCTTTTTGAGACTGCTTTTTGAGACTGCTTTTTGAGACTGCTTTTTAAGACTGCTTTTTGAGACTGCTTTTTGAGACTGCATTTTAAGACTGCTTTTTGAGACTGCTTTTTGAGACTGCTTTTTAAGACTGCTTTTTGAGACTGCTTTTTAAGACCGCTTTTTGAGACTGCTTTTTGAGACTGCTTTTTAAGACTGCTTTTTGAGACTGCTTTTTAAGACCGCTTTTTGAGACTGCTTTTCCACTAGCATTACTACGCCAAGAAAAAATAGATAAAAAAAGATGACATGAATTGTTGTCTTTACATTTTTACTTGTTGTGTGGCTATGGAAGTGGATTACTGCTGTGTTCTTGCCGGCGCTGTGTTCTGATCGACGCTGTGTTCTGGCCGACGCTGTGTTCTTGCCGGCGCTGTGTTCTGATCGACGCTGTGTTCTGGCCGACGCTGTGTTCTTGCCGGCGCTGTGTTCTGATCGACGCTGTGTTCTGGCCGACGCTGTGTTCTGGCCGACGCTGTGTTCTTGCCGGCGCTGTGTTCTAGCCGACGCTGTGTTCTTGCCGGCGCTGTGTTCTGGTCGACGCTGTGTCCTTGCCGGCGCTGTGTTCTGGTCGACGCTGTGTTCTTGCCGGCGCTGTGTTCTAGCCGACGCTGTGTTCTTGCCGGCGCTGTGTTCTGGTCGACGCTGTGTTCTGGCCGACGCTGTGTTCTAGCCGACGCTGTGTTCTGGCCGACGCTGTGTTGTGGCCGACGCTGTGTTCTAGCCGACGCTGTGTTCTAGCCGACGCTGTGTTCTAGCCGACGCTGTGTTCTAGCCGACGCTGTGTTCTAGCCGACGCTGTGTTCTGGCCGACGCTGTGTTCTGGCCGACGCTGTGTTCTGGCCGACGCTGTGTTCTGGCCGACGCTGTGTTCTAGCCGACGCTGTGTTCTAGCCGACGCTGTGTTCTGGCCGACGCTGTGTTCTAGCCGACGCTGTGTTCTAGCCGACGCTGTGTTCTGGCCGACGCTGTGTTCTGGCCGACGCTGTGTTCTGGCCGACGCTGTGTTCTGGCCGACGCTGTGTTCTAGCCGACGCTGTGTTCTAGCCGACGCTGTGTTCTAGCCGACGCTGTGTTCTGGCCGACGCTGTGTTCTAGCCGACGCTGTGTTCTGGCCGACGCTGTGTTCTGGCCGACGCTGTGTTCTAGCCGACGCTGTGTTCTGGCCGACGCTGTGTTCTAGCCGACGCTGTGTTCTGGCCGACGCTGTGTTCTGGCCGACGCTGTGTTCTGGCCGGAGCTGTGTTCTGGCCGGCGCTGTGTTCTGGCCGACGCTGTGTTCTGGCCGGAGCTGTGTTCTGGCCGGCGCTGTATTCTGGCCGGCGCTGTGTTCTGGTCGACGCTGTGTTCTGGCCGACGCTGTGTTCTGGTCGACGCTGTGTTCTGGCCGACGCTGTGTTCTAGCCGACGCTGTGTTCTAGCCGACGCTGTGTTCTAGCCGACGCTGTGTTCTGGCCGACGCTGTGTTCTGGCCGACGCTGTGTTCTGGCCGGCGCTGTTTTCTGGCCGGCGCTGTGTTCTGGCCGGCGCTGTGTTCTGGCCGGCGCTGTGTTCTGGCCGGCGCTGTGTTCTGGCCGGCGCTGTGTTCTGGCCGGCGCTGTGTTCTGGCCGGCGCTGTGTTCTGGTCGACGCTGTGTTCTAGCCGGCGCTGTGTTCTGGCCGACGCTGTGTTCTGGCCGGCGCTGTGTTCTGGCCGGCGCTGTGTTCTGGCCGGCGCTGTGTTCTGGCCGGCGCTGTGTTCTGGCCGGCGCTGTGTTCTGGCCGGCGCTGTGTTCTGGTCGACGCTGTGTTCTAGCCGGCGCTGTGTTCTGGCCGACGCTGTGTTCTGGCCGGCGCTGTGTTCTGGCCGGCGCTGTGTTCTGGCCGGCGCTGTGTTCTGGCCGACGCTGTGTTCTGGTCGACGCTGTGTTCTAGCCGACGCTGTGTTCTGGCCGGCGCTGTGTTCTGGCCGACGCTGTGTTCTGGTCGACGCTGTGTTCTGGCCGACGCTGTGTTCTGGCCGACGCTGTGTCGCCCTGAGTGGGGTTTAAACTTTAGTCAAACTAACTTTGCCTCTTAAATTGACTATTACAGCTCCCGCGGGGGACTTAACCAGGGTGAAGGTGTGTACTTACTTAGTTGTGCTTCCGAAGGTTGAACCCTAGCTCTTTGGCCCCCGCCACTCAATTGTCAATTAACTGATGTACGGGTTCCTGAGCCTATGGGGCTCAATTATATCCACACTTGAAACTGTATATATGAAGTCTGCCTCCACCATATCACTTCCTAAAGCACTGCATTTGTCAACTACTTTGACAGTTAACAAAAAATTGAAATGTCTCTATGGCTCATATGGGCACTCAGTTTCCACTTGTGCCCCATAGTGTGTGTGTGCCCCATGAGTTAAATAGTCTCTGTTTATATACCCTATGAATTCCTTTGAGAACCTTGTATGTGGTGATCATGTCCCCCTAACTCTTCTGTCTTCCAGCGACGTGATGTTTATTTCCCGTAGTCTCTCCTCGTAGCTCATACCCCTCAGTTCCGGTACTAGTCTGATGGCAAACATTTGAACCTTCTCCAGTTTAGTCTTATGCTTGACTAGATATGAACTCCATGCTAGAGCTGCATATTCCAGGATTAGTCTGACATATGTGGTATACAAAGTTCTGAATGATTCTTTATACAAGTTTCTAAAAGCCGTTCTTATGTTGGCCAACCTGGCATATGCCGCTGATGTTATACTCTTGATATGGGCTTCAGGGGATAGGTTTGGCGTTATATCAACCCCCAGGTCTTTCTCTCTCTCTGATTCTTAAAGAATGTCATCTCCCAATTGATACCTTGTATCTGGCCTCCTGCTTCCTACACCTATCCTAATTACATTACATTTGTTTGGGTTAAACTCTAACAACCACTTGTACGACCATTCCTGCAGCTTGTCAAGGTCTTCTTGAAGCCTCAAGCTGTCCTCCTCTGTCTTAATCTTCTCATAATTTTGGCATCATCAGCAAACATTGAGAAGAATGAGTCTATACCCCTCTGGGAGATCATTTACGTATATCAGAAACAGGATAGGTCCGAGTACAGAGCCCTATGGGACTCTATTGATGATTTTATGCCAATCTGAGGTCTCCCCTCTCACTGTAACTCTCTGCTTTCTATTGCTTAGGTACTCCCTTATCCACTGGAGCACATTACCAGTTATTCTTGCCTGTTTCTCCAACTTATGCACCAGCCTCTTATGGGATATTGTGTCAAAGGCTGTCAACCAACCAAAGTGTGTGTGTTACTCACCTAGTTGCGTTTGTAGTGGTTGAGCTCTGGCTCTTTGGTCCCACCTCTTAACTGGCGATCAACTGGTGCACAGATTCCTGAGTCTACTGGGCTCTATCATATCTTCATTTGAAATTGTGTATAGAGTCAACCTCCATAACATCACTTCCTAGTGCATTCCATCTGTTTACTACTCTGACACTGAAAAACTTCTTTCTAACGTCCCTGTGGCTCATCTGGTTATTCTGTTTCCACCTGTGTCCCCTTGTTTGGGCCCCCCCCCCCCCCGTGTTTATACTTTTCAACCCTGTCAATTCCCCTGACAATTTTGTAGGTAGCGATCATGTCTCCCCTTACTCTTCTGTCTTCCAGTGTCGTGAGGTGCATTTCACGCAGCCTTTCCTCCTAGTTCAAGCCTCTTAGTTCTGGGACTAGTCTAGTAACATACCTCTGAATTTTTTCCAGCTTCGTCTTATGCTTGACAAGGTACGGGTTCCATGCTGGGGCCGCATACTCCGGGGTTGGCCTTACATATGTGGTATACAAGGTTCTGAATGATTCCTTACACAGGTTCCTGAAGGCAGCTCTGATGTTAGCCAGCCTCGCATACGCCGCAGATGTTATTCTTTTTATGGGGGCTTCAGGAGACAGGTTTTGCGTGATATCAACTCCTAGATCTTTCTCTCTGTCCGTTTCATGAAGTACTTAATCTCCTATTCTGTATCTTGTGTCTGGGCTCCTGTTTCCACTGCCTAGTTTCATTACTTTGTTGTGTGTGTGCGTGTGTGTGTGTGTGTGTGTGTGTGTTTACTATTTAAATGCAGAATCGGGCTATTAGCTCTTGGACCCCGCCTTTCTAACTTTGTGTGTGTGTGTGTGTGTGTGTGTGTGTGTGTGTGTGTGTGTGTGTGTGTGTGTGTGTGTGTGTGTGTGTGTGTGTGTGTGTGTGTTGTAGGTACGTTCATGTCTTTAAACGCTTACCTTCATACACATAAAAATAAGTCTTTCATAATTTGTTTTTCCTATCTCAGACGTGACCATTCATTTATAAACATTTACAGTAACCATTATAGATATATTAACTTTTATCTTCCATGGACAGGAGTAGAGATCTATTTGACTCCACGTAGCGTAGTGAATTATTGAGCACTCAACCACAAAAGGTTATTTAATGGATTTATTTCAACTAAAGTTACAAATATTTTATAATATATATATATATATATATATATATATATATATATATATATATATATATATATATATATATATATATATATATATATATATATATATATATATATATATATATATATATATATGTATATTGTTGCATTACATAATATATCTTGGGTACAGGTTCAATATATCATGTGCAGTGTTCCAGTATTCAGACAATATTTGCATAGTTCGGCATTTTTGTGTGTGCTTTCATTCTTTTCCTTGTACACTGCTTCACATCTGTCAGCATGTGTTTAAAGTTACAATTAAGGGTTGAGTCAGTACCCCAGACATCCGCCCCCAGGGTCTCACAGAAACAGCTGCTGAAGGTGTTGCTTGCATGGCTCTACACATTCTTGGAAATCAGTATTCTGGAGCCCGTCGTCCCTCGGACACAGGTGGCTTGGCCGTCTGGCAACCGCTTTGATGCAAAATGCAATAAAGAATCCATTACCGTTGGTGCAATTCACAGGCGTGAACTTATTGAATAAGAACGGCACGCGTTAGTAGGGGCCTTGAGCGCTGCTTTGATCGGTCACTGCCCTTCTACGTGCTCTTTCTTCGATATGACTAGCTGTTAGGGGGAGAGGAACCTTGTTATGCTAATCAAGGTTCCCTAGCCAACGAATGACCATTCCCTAGCACGCAACCACACAACAGGTGACTATCTCTCAGGTACTTATTGATCCTAGGAAGCCTGACTGGCTTCCTTAAACGTCTTTATATCGAACCACATTCAATGATCTTACTGAGCGCAGGAGAACTTATAAGTGCTGACCCCCTGACTGACTTTACCTCGTTCCACTTCCTCTCCCATCTGCGTTCGTGATGGTATAACGTGAAGGACAGCGTCTCTGGTGACACTTAAACGCAAGGGTGCGCAACAATACGACTTCAATGAAAATCCGGTATTCATTGCTGAGGGAAAATCAAAAGACCAGGAGATCGCCTTGCCTTGACTTCGTAATGGCAGAGCAGCCATGATTCCTCTTTCATCTTCAGACAATATGTACATGTTGTCTTATATCTCAGGACACGTTGGGCACGAGGCCACCTGGTCACTCCCGACGACTTACACTTGTCAGTGGACGTGTTGTGGCTCCTGGTTGTGGCTCCTGGTTGTGGCTCCTGGTTGTGGCTCCTGGTTGTGGCTCTTGGTTGTGGCTCCTGGTTATGGCTCCTGGTTGTGGCTCCTGGTTGTGGCTCCTGGTTGTGGCTCCTGGTTGTGTCTCCTGGTTGTGGCTCCTGGTTGTGGCTCCTGGTTGTGGCTCCTGGTTGTGGCTCCTGGTTGTGGCTCCTGGTTGTGGCTCCTGGTTGTGGCTCCTGGTTGTGGCTCTTGGTTGTGGCTCCTGGTTATGGCTCCTGGTTGTGGCTCCTGGTTGTGGCTCCTGGTTGTGGCTCCTGGTTGTGTCTCCTGGTTGTGGCTCCTGGTTGTGGCTCCTGGTTGTGGCTCCTGGTTGTGGCTCCTGGTTGTGGCTCCTGGTTGTGGCTCCTGGTTGTGGCTCCTGGTTATGGCTCCTGGTTGTGGCTCCTGGTTGTGGCTCCTGGTTGTGGCTCCTGGTTGTGGCTCTTAGTTGTGGCTCCTGATTGTGGCGCCTGGTTGTGGCTCCTGGTTGTGGCTCCTGGTTGTGGCTCCTGGTTGTGGCTCCTGGTTGTGGCTCCTGGTTGTGGCTCCTGGTTGTGGCTCTTAGTTGTGGCTCCTGATTGTGGCGCCTGGTTGTGTCTCCTAGTTGTGGCTCCTGATTGTGGCTCCTGATTGTGTCTCCTGGTTGTGGCGCCTGGTTGTGGCGCCTGGTTGTGGCTCCTGATTGTGTCTCCTGGTTGTGGCTCTTGGTTGTGGCGCCTGGTTCTCCAGGCTGTAGTGTCCTCCCACACAAGCTCACAACCACTTCACTCCAAGAAGCCGCTGACCCTCACAATCTTCTGGTACTGACGACCGACAAACGCGGTCACAGTTTCCCTTATTGTGGGTAAACTGTCTGAAGGAACGCTTTGCTCTCTCTTGTGAACTGATCCTGAGTCTTGATGTAACTTGCTCCTTTAGTGTCGACACTAAGCGGCGAGCATAGACTAAATTATATGTTAATTTCAGATTTCTTTTGAGTGTTGATTGGGTGTGGTTGTTCCTTACTAAAGCTGATCATCAAACTACCCGCTAATTCGCTGGTATTTCACCTCTCGACCAATCATGGCTCACCATAATGCCATCTTCCACCATTATCTTACTGATGGTAGAGCGATGGTCTCGCTTTATGCAGGTCGGCGTTCAATCCCCGACCGTTCAAGTGGTTGGGCACCATTCTTATCACCCCCCCTTCCCATCCCTAATCCTTATCCTGATACACCGTCATATTCCCTTATACACCGTCACATGACACAATGACAGACGTGACGGTTCAGCCGAATCTGAACCTTCATCTGGGCTGAATCATTCAGGCCAATCACCTCGTAACAAAGCCATGGATCCTATACCATACTGCACTGGTAAACCAGATGTATACACAACAAAACATGGCTTCACTTGCTAAGTACCAGACTTAAAACCAGCACGTTTTTCTCCTCGACCACAAGAACACCAATGGAGAAAACCGGCTTCTTTTTTCTACTAACGATATATATATATATATATATATATATATATATATATATATATATATATATATATATATATATATATATATATATATATACATATATATATATATATATATATATATATATATATATATATATATATATATATATATATATATATATATATATATATATATATATATATATCCTCGAGCAGACGACGAGTCATAATAACGTGGCCTTGAAGATATCAGAATTAAGCCACGCACCAGAGGATACCAGAGGATCATCAAGTCGATTGTGATAATCATTATCACGATCGACGTGATATCCATCCAGGACGGACCGAAACGTCGTCGTCTCCTCATCTTCTGATGTGTGGCTTAGTATCTCGTAAATCATCTTATTTCACTTAACGTCTTGATCTATATCAAACGCTTCATTCTTCAGCCTTCAGATACTTAAGAACACATCGCCGCTGGTTCTTATGTTGGGAAACACTAAGAATCCTTCTGATCCCAGAATATGTTTTTTTTTTTGTTAGAACATCACAGGCTAAATAAGAAATTCGAAAACAGAGATCATCCAAGCAACACAAGCACAACAGCAGCAACAACACACATTGTAGGCACCTTTATCATCAACACCACCACCTCCTTCATGCAACACTACCAGCAACACCACCTCCTTCATGCAACACTACCAGCAACACCACCTTCTTCATGCAACACTACCAGCAACACCACCACCACCACCTCCACCACCTCCTTCATGCAACACTACCAGCAACACCACCACCACCACCTCCTTCATGCAACACTACCAGCAACACCACCACCACCACCTCCTTCATGCAACACTACCAGCAACACCACCACCACCACCTACATGCAACACCAACACCACCACCTCCATGCAACACTACCAGCAACACCACCACCTCCATGCAACACTACCAGCAACACCACCACCTCCATGCAACACTACCAGCAACACCACCTCCTTCATGCAACACTACCAGCAACACCACCACCTCCATGCAACACTACCAGCAACACCACCTCCTTCATGCAACACTACCAGCAACACCACCTCCTTCATGCAACACTACCAGCAACACCACCTCCTTCATGCAACACTACCAGCAACACCACCTCCTTCATGCAACACTACCAGCAACACCACCTCCTTCATGCAACACTACCAGCAACACCACCTCCTTCATGCAACACTACCAGCAACACCACCACCTCCATGCAACACTACCAGCAACACCACCTCCTTCATGCAACACTACCAGCAACACCACCACCACCACCTACATGCAACACCAACACCACCACCTCCATGCAACACTACCAGCAACACCACCACCTCCATGCAACACTACCAGCAACACCACCTCCTTCATGCAACACTACCAGCAACACCACCTCCTTCATGCAACACTACCAGCAACACCACCTCCTTCATGCAACACTACCAGGAACACCACCACCTCCATGCAACACTACCAGCAACACCACCTCCTTCATGCAACACTACCAGCAACACCACCACCTCCATGCAACACTACCAGCAACACCACCTCCTTCATGCAACACTACCAGCAACACCACCTCCTTCATGCAACACTACCAGCAACACCACCTCCTTCATGCAACACTACCAGCAACACCACCTCCTTCATGCAACACTACCAGCAACACCACCTCCTTCATGCAACACTACCAGCAACACCACCTCCTTCATGCAACACTACCAGCAACACCACCTCCTTCATGCAACACTACCAGCAACACCACCACCTCCATGCAACACTACCAGCAACACCACCTCCTTCATGCAACACTACCAGCAACACCACCTTCTTCATGCAACACTACCAGCAACACCACCTCCTTCATGCAACACTACCAGCAACACCACCTTCTTCATGCAACACTACCAGCAACACCACCACCACCTCCATGCAACACCAACACTACCACCTCCATGCAACACTACCAGCAACACCAACACCACCACCACCTCCATGCAACACTACCAGCAACACCACCACCTCCATGCAACACTACCAGCAACACCACCACCACCTCCATGCAACACCAACACCACCACCTCCATGCAACACTACCAGCAACACCACCACCACCACCACCTCCATGCAACACTACCAGCAACACCACCACCACCACCACCACCTCCATGCAACACTACCAGCAACACCACCACCACCACCACCTCCATGCAACACTACCAGCAACACCACCACCTCCATGCAACACTACCAGCAACACCACCACCACCTCCATGCAACACCAACACCGCCACCTCCATGCAACACTACCAGCAACACCACCACCACCTCCATGCAACACTACCAGCAACACCACCACCTCCATGCAACACTACCAGCAACACCACCACCACCACCACCTCCATGCAACACTACCAGCAACACCACCACCTCCATGCAACACTACCAGCAACACCACCACCACCTCCATGCAACACCAACACCACCACCTCCATGCAACACTACCAGCAACACCACCACCACCTCCATGCAACACCAACACCACCACCTCCATGCAACACCAACACCACCACCTCCATGCAACACTACCAGCAACACCACCACCACCTCCATGCAACACTACCAGCAACACCACCTCCACCACCCATCTAGTAGTATATAATCTTACCTCTGAGAGCCACCCAAAGGTGACAGAGAGACTCGAACCCGGCTGCTGTTTCACAATAACTTTACCAGCCACAGTGATCGAAAAGAAAGTATATTGTAAAAATTCGTCCTGAAAAAAGTAACAATTCGTTATGAAAAAAAAGTAATATTTCTATCTAAAAAAAAAAGTTAAAAAAAATATTCTGAAATGAAGCGTATTCCTTTCAGGGAAAATTATTATTTCCATTAACAAAAAACTGGACTAAAACAATACCATTTCTACATATAAGCAGTATATGTAGTTTAACTTTATATAAGCAGTTTATAATAAGACGCCGT
This sequence comes from Procambarus clarkii, assembly GCF_040958095.1. NCBI lineage: Eukaryota > Metazoa > Arthropoda > Malacostraca > Decapoda > Cambaridae > Procambarus > Procambarus clarkii. Next base: position 53,362,940 of record NC_091150.1, on the reverse strand, counting down.
GGAGAGGGGGGGGGGGGAGACCTGCTGCATGGGTAACAGCTTCTCCCCTGTATCAACCTACCTTGGCTTTGCGCCCTGGAGAGACCACTATAGACCGACAACCAGAGCGCAACTCCATAGTCTCCTGAGACTGATGGATGACTACTATTAATAAGCAGTATAATATTTCAATATTATTCGGTACAACATTTCTATAAGTGTTCAGAAATACTGTTGTTGTGTATGTCGTTTCCCGCTTGTAAAGTGGATTCAAAAATTACTTAACCGGAATTGACGCGAGCTGAAGTTGATGTGATCCGTGTAATCAATCCTAAGTAATCATTGTTGTGTAAATAATCTTATGTGATCAATTCTATATATATAATCAGTCTATGTAAATTAGCCTATGTAATCAGTCTTATGTATTGAAGCCTATGTAATCTCATGTGTAATCAACAATATGTATTCAGTTCAATATAATTAATCCTACGTCATCAATCCTCTGTAATCTATCTTATGAAATCACTCATATGTACTCAATTCTATGTAATAATCAGTCCAATGTTATCAATCGCATGTAATCATTCCTATGTCATTAATCATATGTAATCAGACCAATGTAATCAATCAATTACATGTAATCAATCTATTTCCGTTCATATTGCATATTTATTACATGAAATCAATTGATCATAATACACAATGGAACTGAACTTCGTAGCAAACCAAAGCTGAATTAATACAACTTATTCCCGCACCAAAATAATACACAATACATCAGTTATGTATTTGTTTGTCAGATTGGAAATTCTATTGGCATCAACATTCCACAAAGTAATAAATTTTGCTCCCCCCTTCCCCTCACCTTGTTAATGACGCGTCGTTACATAACTATCGCAGCAGCGAAGGATTTCACGAAAAAAGGGTGAAGCTGAACTGCCCCTTTGAATCAGTTAATGTGAATTACAACTGAATAATTGAAAGTATAGAGTTGTGTGAAATGAAGAGCACACACCTGTGGACAACTGATACAAATGCAATAGACCTGAGTACCTTTAATGAGCATGAAAATTGCTTTTGAAGATAGACAGTGTTGTGGAATTGCATTGAATTGTGTGTGTGTGTGTGTGTGTGTGTGTGTGTGTGTGTGTGTGTGTGTGTGTGTGTGTGTGTGTGTGTGTGTGTGTGTGTGTGTGTGTGTGTGTGTGTGTGTGTGTGTGTGTGTGTGTGTGTGTGTGTGTGTGTGTGTGTGTGTGTGTGTGTGTGTGTGTGTGTGTGTGTGTGTGTGTGTGTGTGTGTGTGTGTGTGTGTGTGTGTGCGTGCGTGCTGCAGAGAGTTGCAGTCTGGAAAATAGAAAAGGTTCCGTCCGGATTCGTAAACAAGAGGTTTTGGCGGCTGGATTAACGAGCCTCTGGCCGTTGTTTGTGAGGACGGGCTGCTGAACAGAGGGCATCACTCGTGCTTGATCAAGTGAATTAATGCAAGAGTAAGCGTATGAGGGAGTGAGTGATGGAGACAATGAGCGAACGAGTTAATAAACATTTAAACAAGTCGGTGAGTGGTTGAATAAGTGAGTTAGTGAATGAGCGACATAGTGAATGAAGAAGGTGAGTGAATGAGTGTAGGACACACGTAAACAAAATGACTTACAAGACGCAATACATATTTGTAAACACGAAAGAAGTGTAGATGAAGTCCGATGGTTAACATATGATATCCGCAAGCAACCCGATGTCAAGCAAATGAAAGATGTTACTGTCTCGGGACGTCAGGAATTGAAGACTATCTATAGACATCAGTAAACGAGAGAAGTTACAAGTCTGTGTGAAAAAAGACCTTGAAGAAGTCACTGTTGGTAGACCACAGGAATTTGAAGTACTTGTTGTCTGCGGACGTCAACATGAAAGGAGTAGTTGTCTGTGGACGTCAACATGGAAGAAGTAGTTGTCTACTTACGTCAACATGGAAGAAGTAGTTGTCTACTTATGTCAGCATGGAAGAAGTAGTTGTCTACTTACGTCAACATGGAAGAAGTAGTTGTCTACTTACGTCAACATGGAAGAAGTAGTTGTCTACTTACGTCAACATGGAAGAAGTAGTTGTCTACTTACGTTAACATGGAAGAAGTAGTTGTCTACTTACGTTAACATGGAAGAAGTAGTTGTCTACTTACGTCAACATGGAAGAAGTAGTTGTCTACTTACGTCAACATGGAAGAAGTAGTTGTCTGCGGACGTCAACATGGAAGTAGTTACCGACTGGTGGGGTACGAACGTGGAATTTTCGTTCACGCTAGTTCAGTATTACCTAAATAGTCTAATACCGTGAGGAGGAGGAGGTGAAGACGATCAGTCCTGGATGAGAGTCTAGGAAGGTGCTGTGTAGGTGTAACGTTGTTTCTGGAGAACATGGAGGGTTGGATGCTGAGGTCCAGGGGAGAGTTGAAGATGATTAGGTGACAACTTGCTTTAAAGAGTTATGAGGACAGGTGACACTTTGTCCAAAGAATAAGGATTGATGTCACTATCTCTAAAGAATAAATGGATAAACAAAATAAACGTGATTATATATATATATATATATATATATATATATATATATATATATATATATATATATATGTGTGTGTGTGTGTGTGTGTGTGTGTGTGTGTGTGTGTGTGTGTGTGTGTGTGTGTGTGTGTGTGTGTGTGTGTGTGTGTGTACTCACCTAGTTGTACTCACCTAGTTGTGTCTGCAGGATCGAGCATTGACTCTTGGATCCCGCCTTTCGAGCATCGGTTGTTTACAGCAATGACTCCTGTCCCATTTCCCTATCATACCTGGTTTTAAAATTATGAATAGTATTTGCTTCCACAACCTGTTCCTGAAGTGCATTCCATTTCCCCACTACTCTCACGCTAAAAGAAAACTTCCTAACATCTCTGTGACTCATCTGAGTTTCAAGCTTCCATCCATGTCCTCTCGTTCTGTTACTATTCCGTGTGAACATTTCGTCTATGTCCACTCTGTCAATTCCTCTGAGTATCTTATACGTTCCTATCATGTCCCCCCTCTCCCTTCTTCTTTCTAGTGTCGTAAGGCACAGTTCCCTCAGGCGCTCTTCATACCCCATCCCTCGTAGCTCTGGGACGAGTCTCGTTGCAAACCTCTGAACCTTTTCCAGTTTCATTATATGCTTCCACAGATGGGGACTCCATGATGAGGCGGCATACTCTAAGACTGGCCTTACGTAGGCAGTGTAAAGCGCCCTAAATGCCTCCTTACTTAGGTTTCTGAATGATGTTCTAACTTTTGCCAGTGTAGAGTACGCTGCTGTCGTTATCCTATTAATATGTGCCTCAGGAGATAGATTAGGTGTTACGTCCACCCCCAGGTCTCTTTCACGCGGCGTTACAGGTAGGCTGTTCCCCTTCATTGTGTACTGTCCCTTTGGTCTCCTATCTCCTAGTCCCATTTCCATAACTTTACATTTGCTCGTGTTGAATTCTAGTAGCCATTTCTCTAACCATCTCTGCAATCTGTTCAGGTCCTCTTGGAGGATCCTGCAATCCTCATCTGTCACAACTCTTCTCATCAACTTTGCATCATCCGCAAACATCGACATGTAGGACTCTACGCCTGTAAACATGTCGTTAACATATACAAGAAATATAATTGGTCCCAGCACCGATCCTTGTGGTACTCCACTTGTTACTGTTCGCCAGTCCGACTTCTCGCCCCTTACCGTAACTCTTTGGCTCCTTCCTGTTAGGTAGTTCCTTATCCATTCTAGGACCTTTCCCCCCACCCCCGCCTGCCTCTCGAGCTTGAACAGCAGTCTCATGTGCGGTACTGTATCAAAGGCTTTTTGGCAGTCCAGAAATATGCAGTCTGCTCAACCATCTGTGTCCTGTCTTATCCTCGTTATTTTATCATAGAATTCCAGAAGGTTTGTTAGGCACGATTTCCCTGTCCAGAACCCATGTTGATGTTTGTTCACAAACCTAATGTTCTCCAGGTGTGCAACCAGTCGTAGCCTAATTATTCTTTCCAGTATTTTACAGGGGATGCTTGTCAGTGATACAGGTCTGTAGTTAAGTGCCTCCTCCCTATCTCCTTTCTGTGTGTGTGTGTGTGTGTGTGTGTGTGTGTGTGTGTGTGTGTGTGTGTGTGTGTGTGTGTGTGTGTGTGTGTGTGTGTGTGTGTGTGTGTGTGTGCATTCACCTAGTTTTACTCACCTAATTGTGCTTGCGGGGGTTGAGCTTTGTCTCTTTGGTCCCGCCACTCAAGTGTCAATCAACTGGTGTACAGATTCCTGAGACTACTGGGCTCTTATCATATCTACATTTGAAACTGAGTATGAGGTCTTTCTCCACCACATCACTTCCTAATGCATTCCATTTGTTAACTATTATGCCACAAAAAAAAATGTTATGTTTCTGTGGCTCATCTGGGTACTAAGTTTCCACCTGTGTCCCCTTGTTCGTGTCCCACCCGTGCTAAAGAGTTTGTCTTTGTCCACCCTGTCAATTCTCCTGAGAATTTTGTAGGTGGTTATCATGTCTCCCCTTACTCTTCTGTTTTCCAGGGATGTGAGGTTCAGCTCCTTTAGCCTTTCCTCGTAGCTCATTCCTCTCAGTTCCGGGACGAGTCTGGTGGCATACCGCTGAATCTTCTCTAAGTTTGTCTTGTGTTTAACCAGAGAGAGAGAGAGTGTGTGTGTGTGTGTGTGTGTGTGTGTGTGTGTGTGTGTGTGTGTGTGTGTGTGTGTGTGTGTGTGTGTGTGTGTGTGTGTGTGTGTGTGTGTGTGTGTGTGTGTGTGTGTGTGTGTGTGTGTGTGTGTTTTCAGACCTGATTATGATTATATGGCTGGTGAAATACTAAAGAAACAGTTCATGACATTTGTAGGACCAAAATTAGAATATGCAGCAGTTGCATGGTTCCCAACTCTCAAGAAGCACATCAATAAACTATAAAAGATGCAATAGCATGCCTCAAAATGGCTTCAAGAACTGAAAAATAAGAGTGACAAAAGCTATATGAATGGACAATTTAACGATTAAGATTGATATATTCAATTCTGTGACGTTAAACACTTCATTCCATTCGCCCTCATTTTACGTCTTAATCTGAATGTAAGTTTCATACCTTGGCATCACAAGTAGACTATAAAACCCGATCATCATAAAAGTTTGTCTTTGGGTCCACGTCAATCACTGTATATATGTATTCACATCAGTCAATCATTGCATTTGTATACACATCAAGCGAGGCTTTTGCATCAACATCAATCATTCATTGCCTTAGCATTCACGTCAATTTATCATTCCTTGGGGTTTACATCAATCAATCGTTGCCTATACATCCACATCAATCTGTCATTTATTGCTAGTATTAAAGCCAACTCTCACAGCTCTTACCTACAAGTACAGCTAACGCTACCTCACACACACACATACACACACACACACACATACACTGGGGGGTCTAGTAGCTGAGCGGACAGCGCGGAGGACTCGTAATTCTGTGGCCCGGTTTCGATTCCCGTACCAGGCAGAAACAAATGGGCAAAGTTTCTTTCACCCCTGACGCCCCTGTTACCTAGCAGTAAATAGGTACCTGGGAGTTAAATAGCTTTTACGAAGCTGCTTCCTTGATGTGTGTGTGGGGGGGGGGGAGAATAAAAGATTAGTTAGTTAGTAGTTAGTTACAGTTGATTGACAGTTGAGAGGCGGGTCGAAAGAGCAGAGCTCAACCCCTGCAATAACAAATAGTTGAATACAAATAGGTGAATACACACACATACAAATTACCACCTACAAAATTCTAAGAGGAATTGACAGGGTCGATAAAAGCACCGGTGTTACAAGAACAAGGAACACAGGTGGAAACTTAGTACCCAAATGAGCAATAGAGATTTTTTAAATAAATTCTTTTAGTGTCAGAGTTGTTAATAAATTGAATGAACCAGGAAGTAATGTATTTGGAGTAATCTCCATTTTCAAATACACAGTTTCAAATGTAGATATGATAAGAGCCCAAAAGACTGGGGAACCTGTACACCAGATGATTAACTGTTGAGAGGCGTGACCAAAGAGTCGAAGCTTAACCCCCGCTAGCACAGCTAGGTGAGTACACACACACACACACACATTATGTGGGTGTGTAAGAGAGAAAAATATGTAGTTGACATAATAGAGGAAAAATAGAATGGTTAGAAAGGTGTGGTCCAAGAGCTAATAACTCGACTTTGTAGGCACAAATAGTAAATACACCCATCCCCCCCCACACACACACTCCCACACACACACACACACACACACACACACACACACACACACACACACACACACACACACACACACACACACACACACACACACACACACACACACACTCCCACCCACCCACACACACACACACACACACACACACACACACACACACACATACACACACACACACACACACACTCCCACCCACCCACACACACACACATACACACACACACACACACACTCCCACCCACCCACCCACCCACACACACACACACACACACATACACACACACACACACACACACACACACACGCAGGGAGAAATTAATGTTAGCTAGAAAAATACATCTGAAAATGTGATACAATGCAATATTTCCAGTTAAAAAGATTAAGTTCGTGACAGGTGTTTGATCATAGTGATGCATTGCTGACATTCAACAGTGCCATATTACTCTTCATGAGTACCAGCAGAGTCAGCACCTTTCATTAGTTCCAGTGTGTACTAATAAATACCATTTGAATTTAGGTACGAATTAGTTAATTTTCATAATTTATTAGTAAATAATTAGAGATTTGCATGACTAGCAGACGTAATCCATTTATTGATGAGTAGTGGCTGCTCATCAACACCTCTGTCAGTGCTCATCAACACCTCTGTCAGTGCTCATCAACACCTCTGAGTGCTCATCAACACCTCTGAGTGCTCATCAACACCTCTGTCAGTGCTCATCAACACCTCTGAGTGCTCATCAACACCTCTGTCAGTGCTCATCAACACCTCTGTCAGTGCTCATCAACACCTCTGAGTGCTCATCAACACCTCTGTCAGTACTCATCAACACCTCTGAGTGCTCATCAACACCTCTGTGAGTGCTCATCAACACCTCTGTCAGTGCTCATCAACACCTCTGTCAGTGCTCATCAACACCTCTGTTAGTCCTCATCAACACCTCTGTCAGGGCTCATCAACACCTCTGTCAGTGCTCAACAACACCTCTGTCAGTGCTCATCAACACCTGTCAGTGCTCAACAACACCTCTGTCAGTGCTCATCAACACCTCTGTCAGTGTTCATCAACACCTCTGTCAGTGATCATCAACACCTCTGTCAGGGCTCATCAACACTTCTGTCAGGGCTCATCAACACCTCTGTCAGTGCTCATCAACACCTCTGTCAGGGCTCATCAACACCTCTGTCAGTGATCATCAACACCTCTGTCAGGGCTCATCAACACCTGTCAGTGCTCATCAACACCTCTGTCAGTGCTCATCAACACCTCTGTCAGTGATCATCAACACCTCTGTCAGTGCTCATCAACACCTCTGTCAGTGATCATCAACACCTCTGTCAGTACTCCTCAACACCTCTGTCAGTGCTCATCAACACCTCTGTCAGTGCTCATCAACACCTCTGTCAGTGCTCATCAACACCTCTGTCAGGGCTCATCAACACCTCTGTCAGTGATCATCAACACCTCTGTCAGTGCTCATCAACACCTCTGTCAGGGTTCATCAACACCTCTGTCAGTGCTCATCAACACCTTTGTCAGTGCTCATCAACACCTGTCAGTGCTCATCAACACCTCTGTCAGTGCTCATCAACACCTCTGTCAGTGCTCATCAACACCTGTCAGTGCTCATCAACACCTCTGTCAGTGCTCATCAACACCTCTGTCAGTGATCATCAACACCTGTCAGTGCTCATCAACACCTCTGTCAGTGCTCATCAACACCACTGTCAGTGCTCATCAACACCTCTGTCAGTGCTCATCAACACCTCTGTCAGTGCTCATCAACACCTCTGTCAGTGATCATCAACACCTCTGTCAGGGCTCATCAACACTTCTGTCAGGGCTCATCAACACCTCTGTCAGTGCTCATCAACACCTCTGTCAGGGCTCATCAACACCTCTGTCAGTGATCATCAACACCTCTGTCAGGGCTCATCAACACCTCTGTCAGTGATCATCAACACCTCTGTCAGTACTCATCAACACCTCTGTCAGTGCTCATCAACACCTCTGTCAGTGCTCATCAACACCTCTGTCAGTGATCATCAACACCTCTGTCAGTACTCATCAACACCTCTGTCAGTGCTCATCAACACCTCTGTCAGTGCTCATCAACACCTCTGTCAGTGCTCATCAACACTGTCAGGGCTCATCAACACCTCTGTCAGGGCTCATCAACACCTCTGTCAGTGATCATCAACACCTCTGTCAGTGCTCATCAACACCTCTGTCAGGGCTCATCAACACCTCTGTCAGTGCTCATCAACACCTTTGTCAGTGCTCATCAACACCTGTCAGTGCTCATCAACACCTCTGTCAGTGCTCATCAACACCTGTCAGCGCTCATCAACACCTGTCAGTGCTCATCAACACCTCTGTCAGTGCTCATCAACACCTCTGTCAGTGATCATCAACACCTGTCAGTGCTCATCAACACCTCTGTCAGTGCTCATCAACACCTGTGTCAGTGATCATCAACACCTGTCAGTGCTCATCAACACCTCTGTCAGTGCTCATCAACACCTCTGTCAGTGCTCATCAACACCTGTCAGTGCTCATCAACACCTCTGTCAGTGCTCATCAACACCTCTGTCAGTGCTCATCAACACCTCTGTCAGTGCTCATCAACACCTGTCAGTGCTCATCAACATCTGTCAGTGCTCATCAACACCTCTGTCAGTGCTCATCAACACCTGTCAGTGCTCATCAACACCTCTGTCAGTGCTCATCAACACCTCTGTCAGTGGTCATCAACACCTGTCAGTGCTCATCAACATCTGTCAGTGCTCATCAACACCTCTGTCAGTGCTCATCAACACCTGTCAGTGCTCATCAACACCTGTCAGTGCTCATCAACACCTCTGTCAGTGCTCATCAACACCTCTGTCAGTGATCATCAACACCTGTCAGTGCTCATCAACACCTCTGTCAGTGCTCATCAACACCTGTGTCAGTGATCATCAACACCTGTCAGTGCTCATCAACACCTCTGTCAGTGCTCATCAACACCTCTGTCAGTGCTCATCAACACCTGTCAGTGCTCATCAACATCTGTCAGTGCTCATCAACACTTCTGTCAGTGCTCATCAACACCTCTGTCAATGCTCATCAACACCTCTGTCAGTGCTCATCAACACCTCTGTCAGTGCTCATCAACACCTCTATCATTGCTCATCAACACCTCTGTCAGTGCTCATCAACACCTCTGTCATTGCTCATCAACACCTCTGTCATTGCTCATCAACACCTCTGTCAGTGCTCATCAACACCTCTGTCAGTGCTCATCAACACCTCTATCATTGCTCATCAACACCTCTGTCAGTGCTCATCAACACCTCTGTCATTGCTCATCAACACCTCTGTCATTGCTCATCAACACCTCTGTCATTGCTCATCAACACCTCTGTCATTGCTCATCAACACCTCTGTCAGTGCTCATCAACACCTCTGTCATTGCTCATCAACACCTCTGTCAGTGCTCATCAACACCTCTGTCAGTGCTCATCAACATCTCTGTCATTGCTCATCAACACCTCTGTCAGTGCTCATCAACACCTCTGTCAGTGCTCATCAACACCTCTGTCAGTGCTCATCAACACCTCTGTCATTGCTCATCAACACCTCTGTCAGTGCTCATCAACACCTCTGTCAGTGCTCATCAACACCTCTGTCAGTGCTCATCAACACCTCTGTCAGTGCTCATCAACACATCTGTCAGTGCTCATCAACACCTCTGTCATTGCTCATCAACACCTCTGTCAGTGCTCATCAACACCTCTGTCAAACGTGTCAGATCAGTTTACTAAAAAAAAAATCTCACTTTCTTTACAAACAATTTTTTCATCTAACTTCGGTTAAGGTCAATAGCTTTGTTGCACTCGACAATTACTGCCAACATTATCTGCACCAGAGGTCAACAACTATCAACGAGCTCTGTTGCACAAATACAAAACTAACGAAGAATATATAACGAGCATTTGATTTCCTCGTTTTATTCTATTCGCTGTATGTTTAATTATATTAAATAACGACTCTCTCTCTCCCTCTGTCGGTCTGTCACACACACTCTCTCTTTCTCTCTATCTCTGTGTATGTCTTTCTGTCTGTCTGTGTCTATTTCCCTCCTCTCTCTCTTCCCACCCCCCCTCTCTCTCTCTCTCTCTCTCTTATTTAAAATTAAGGCATTATTTTATGCCTTCTCATATTTTTCTCTCATTTTAAATTAAGATTATTTGGACTTGCATTAACTTTCCGGTGTGAAGTCTCTAAGCTTCAATACCTCTCGTTAATTATAAATTTTCCCTGACCCTCTCGTTAATTACCAATCTTCCTGACCCCTCACATCAATCAACATTCCTCTTTTCCATCTCGTTTATCCCCAACCCTCTTTACCTTCACATTAATCATCACTCCAATATGACCCTCACCTTCCTCAGTCCCCCAAAAATGTATATTTCAGACCTCCTAATTAAACCACCTTCCTCCTTAATAGAAACAGCCAAACGCCAAGCGAGAACAATTTGCAGGAGAAGAATGTGGTATTTATGTACACCTGAAGGATGTAACCTTCATGCTAAGTACATAGGTATGACGTCGACCAAGCTCACGAGGTGATTAACCTGTCATCTTCAATCAGGTGCCCCCAGGGGGGGAGGGGGAAGTGATCACATGAGAACACGCTTACAAGTGCTGAATAGCTCCATATCTTTATTAGATAAAGCCCAAGATGTAAGGAGACTATAGACTCATGAAGGCTTACACGTAAAGCAGAACAACCCGCTATGAACACTCAAATAACAGAACTGTTCACTCTCCCCAGCCGTGAGAGTGAGAACAAGACCGGAACGCGAACCAAAGATGACGTCACTACCCAAAACCTCATGCCCACTACCCATTTACCCTATCACCTGACTTACCTTTGTATGCTTAGTTTATTGGGCCCATCACCTTACTTTATCTCTACTCTTATTTCTCTCGTTATTCACTTGACGTAATTTTCAATGTACCAGACGTGTCAGCGTTATAAATCCGATGTTCCCTTATGTTCCTTTAGAATGAACCATGTGGGTTCGAAACGTTGTATATTAATTATGATTAATATAATACATTATACAGCTAATGTTATTTTTATAACTCAACCTTGAACAAATATAACATTCGAAGACATCGTCTTCTAATTAAACCAAGATGCAAGAACAGTAGTTAGAGGGATAGGAGCCCTAAACAAGAACATTATCGACACGGAATATCTCTGTGGCTCATTTGGGTACTCAGCTTCCACCTGTGTCCCGTTGTGTGTACCAACCTAGTTAAATAATCCATCCTTGTCTACCCTGTTAATTCCCCTGAGAATTTTGTATGTGGCAATCATGTCTCCCCGAGCTCTTCTGTCTTCTAGTGACGTGAGGTGCAGTTCTCTCACCCTTTCCACGTACCTCATGCCTCTTAGTTCTAGTACTAGCCTAGTGGCATACCTCTGAACTTTTTCCAGCTTCGTCTTGTGCTTGACAAGGTACGGGCTCCATGCTGGGGCCGCATACTCCAGGATTGGCCTTACATATGTGGTATACAAGGTTCTGAAAGATTCCTTAAACAGGTTTCTGAAGGCAGTTCTGATATTATTCAGCCTCACATACGCCGCAAATGTTATTCTTTTGATGTGGGCTTCAGGAGACAGGTTTGGTGAAATATCAACTCCTAAATCTTTCCCTCTGTCCGTTTCGTGAAGGACTTCATCTCCCATTCGGTATCCAGTGTCTGGCCTCCAAATTTCCTCTGCCTAGTTTCATTACCTCACATTTACTTGTGTTGCACTCCAGTAGCCATTTGTTGGACCATTCCTTCAGTTTGTCTGTGTCATCTTGTAGCCTCATAATACCTTCCTCTGTCTTAATCATCCTTACAATTTTGGCATCATAAGCAAACATTGAGAGGAACGAATCTATTCCCTTTGGGAGATCATTTACATATATCAGCAACAGTATAGGTCCAAGAACAGACCCCTGTAGGATTTCACTGGTGACGCCTCGCCACTCGAGACCTCACCCCTCACAGTGACTCGCTGTCTTCTGTTGCTTAGGTACTCCCTTATCCAGTAGAGTACCTTCCCTTTCACTCCTCCCTGCATCTCCAGCTTGTGCCATAGTCAGTCTATGTATGTGTGTGTCCTAATATATATATATATATATATATATATATATATATATATATATATATATATATATATATATATATATATATATATATATATTATATTATATATATATATATATATATATATATATATATATATATATATATATATATTATATATATAATAGAATATTAATTACAACAGAGATGGATAATAAATTTGTTTAACTGGAATATTTAAATAAATAAGCGAGTTCAATGTTGACTACTAACCGCACGCAATTCCCCTCCTGCAGTCAGATGCAGATTATATAGGTTCCGCAGTACTGGTGCGGTTAATAAGAATTAAACGAAATCAAATGAACCTATTATCCAATTTAATGACTTCACCCAACAATGAAATTGAGTTTTGTGCATTCAGTGATTGTACAAATATTTCAAATACAAAAACTTTTGTTCGTTCACGGTTCCAATTCCCGTAAAACTTGTTTTTATTTGAATTTAAATAATTTAATGCAACGTCAGTAATATGAGAAAATGCTACAATTAAATAGATTTTGTTGCAAGTATGCAGAAAGAATTACACAAGTGGCGATTGCCCGGTGTTTCCTACACCATGAGAGGTCACTACCACCCAAGTTGTATGTTATGGTGACCTCTGACCCCGTAAACATTGGTCACATGAGATTTGTGTTCGGGGGTCACCACAACACTAATCTCATGTGATCGTTGGTCGGTATTCTCCTCATTCAGACAGGTCACTACAATTTCTCAACAGAGGACACCAAATCTGACGTAACAGCTTAGTGACCCTCATATTCTGGGTCATTATGACTCCACTGCATTTTCCTGTTTTTCTTCTGAGGAGTTATTGGGCAATCCTTTTTTTTCTTTCTTTCTTGGAAGTCACACAAATTCAAAACATAGAATTGTAAAAATGATGTAGATAAACCTTCAGAGCAGTTTAAGAACTGAAAGCACTGAATTACGAAGAAGGTCACCGATTGAGAGAAGAAAGAAAGAAAGAAGGTTCGTGTCTTCCACGAACACGAACGAGCAAGGAACAAGGAACGAGACACGAACAAGGTTAAGGTCTTCCACGTTATCTGACGTAAACACGAGCAAGTCCAAACAGAAGATAAGGTAGTTATCAGGCGAAAATGCCAAGTCATTACGACTATATAGAACTTGGAAGGGGTCAGGACACGAATTTGGGATGGGACGAGGGGGAAGGATTGGTGCCCAACCACTTAGACGGTCAGGGATTGAACGCCGACCTGCATGAAGTGAGAAGGTCGCTCTGCCGTCCAGCTCAAGTGATTAGGTGGTCCAAACAGAAGGAAACATGGTGCCCGGATGAACTACATACCCTGGAAACACAAACCGAAACTGTCTCTATTTTCCGCTTGTTACAACTTGTAATAAAGTTGTTACATCTTGGCTTAACGTGTTTATGACGTATTAGAACGTTGTTACAACTTGCTATATTGGTTGTTATAACTGGTTAGGAGGTGTTAAAACTTGTTCGAACGTTGTACCAACGTCGTAGTTTCGGTGTGTGTTTGGCGGGTAGTTATTAAAATGATTTTAGTCTGATGAGTCCGCATAAAGGAACCACAAAATGAGGTGGTTTATGGTAAATAAGTTCACAGGTGGGTACAGCCAGGATAGGTCTTCTGACTCATGTTAGCAGCCGGCTGAGAGCCTTACCCTTCCATCAGCTCATGGTAAACTCTACCCCAACTGGTTTTCCATGGAACACAACCCGTCAATCGGTTTACAACCAGGTAATCCAATTACTGCTAGGTGAGCAGAGACGAACAGTTAAGGATTGGCGTCCATGAAACTCAACAAACGGCTTCAAATATATTGTAATAATTATATTTGAAGGTAGGAAAGCTCCCTATATTATGACCCCATCAACAAACACCACAATAACTTGGTGTATCTTGAGTCCATGTGGAGTCTATGTGGAGTCCATGTGGAGTCCACGTAGAGTCCACGTGGAGTCCACGTGGAGTCCATGTGGAGTCCACGTAGAGTCCACGTAGAGTCCACGTGGAGTCCATGTGGAGTCCATGTAGAGTCCATGTGAACTCCATGTAGAGTCCATGTGGAGTCCACGTAGAGTCCACGTGGAGTCCACGTGGAGTCCATGTGAACTCCATGTAGAGTCCATGTAGAGTCCACATGGAGTCCATGTGGAGGCATATCACTACCTACATCTGAGTGTTGGCGAGTGTCACAAACAAATGATTTTGGGTGCTCGTAAAGGTCATTATTAGATTACGAATCTGGCTGCAGTTCGTTGTATAATTGTATCAGGGATTTTCTCAGTGGTCAGAGGGATTAAGTTTAATTATGTGATGAGTAGGTAGGATTTAATTTTTAAATCATCCCATGAATTGGATGAGCAGCGTGCTAATTTTGAAATTCAATTATCGAGTCTATAAATAATGAAATGACTGCAGTGTTTCCAAAGGTGCTTATTTATGAAATATTTATCTCGCTAACACCAGTTGTGCCGTTGGGAATGTATCCTTTCCTTCCACCTTTGTCTAGTGGCTCACTTAATCACTCAAATTATAGGTTCAGAAATTGTCTGATATCACCACTTTACTTTCCTGTCTTCACTCGGACGGTCGATAGAGCGGCTATCTGGCTTGTTGCAGGCCGGCGCTCGATCCCCCGATGGTCCAAGTGAATGGGGCAGGGTTCTTTCATTCCATTATCCTCTCCGATCATTATCATTATCACTATCATTATCATTATCTATCATTATCATTATCCTTATCATTACCAGCTCCTACTCCGTGCAGTCATAGCTGCATGTTCACTAACCCGCTGGATGGTTTGTTCTCTGAGTGAACATACCGTACAAGCAGCTTGTGCATCATCCCCAATAAGTAGCAAACATGCCTGGTTGATCATGCCCATTTTGAACATAATGTACCTCGATAGCAGCTTGTTCAACACCGCAGTAAGAAGAAAAGCCGTTTCGTTGTCTATCCTGTCAGTGAACATTGCCGCAGTGGAAGCATGTACAATAATACAATAACACCCAATTACAACTAATTTGGTATATATATATATATATATATATATATATATATATATATATATATATATATATATATAGACATATGTCGTACCTAGTAGCCAGAACGCACTTCTTAGCCTACTATGCAAGGCCCGATTTGCCTAATAAGCCAAGTTTTCATGAATTAATATATTTTCTCTAATTTTTTTCTTATGAAATGATAAAGCTACCCATTTCATTATGTATGAGGTCAATATTTTTTTTATTGGAGTTAAAATTAACGTAGATATATGACCGAACCTAACCAACCCTACCTAACCTAACCTAACCTATCTTTATAGGTTAGGTTAGGTTAGGTAGCCGAAAAAGTTAGGTTAGGTTAGGTAGGTTAGGTAGTCGAAAAACAATTAATTCATGAAAACTTGGCTTATTAGGCAAATCGGGCCTTGCATAGTAGGCTGAGAAGTACGTTCTGGCTACTAGGTACGACATATATATATATATATATATATATATATATATATATATATATATATATATATGTATATATATATATATATATATATATATATATATATATATATATATATATATATATTTTTTTTTTTTTTTTTTTTTTTTTATATAGGGAAGGGAGTACCACCTCTGGCTGGAAGAAGGGGGACCCATAGCCTCGGAGGAAACCACACATAACGCATTGGAGGGAATGTGGGTCCCCTCCAATACAGTTTCTGTGTGCTTTTCTCCTACCACCCCCTTCCCTTTTTTTTTTTTTCCTTTATTGTGTATTTAAAGGTTATATATATATATATATATATATATATATATATATATATATATATATATATATATATATATATATATATATATATAAAACGTGTCGCTTGTGTCTATTTAACTGTCTCATGTGAGCATATTATGGCGTAGAGATTAACATATACCAACCCTCAAGTTTATGTTATCTTGTGGTGGCAAGGATAGCGTAACTTGTTGCATCACAGCAAACAACGCAACTGCTCTCAGACACAACACAACCTCTTCTCTTGGGCTTATATTCCACTCCAGTATTTAGGTTCAGTCGTTGCAACAACAACAACAACGGTGCTGCAGCTGGAATTCTTCACCACGACTCAGTTAAATCGGAGTTGAGAGCCGGACCGACAGGCAATTCCCCAAAACCCTCAGAGAGTCTTGTCTGGAGAGTTATTGCCTAAGAGTGAATACATCCTGTTGGGAAGATGCGTGTCACTGCGGCCCCTCGAGCATATACACGACCTTCAGAACTTCCTTGACTCGCTAAGATATACGGAGCTGTTTGGTTAATACATCGAAGACAGAACCGAGAGTAACGGTGGAGTGTTATTACTATGTTTATTTTTTAAAATACTAATTACTAAATTAATATTAATGATGACTAAACTCAGTAGATAAGAGAAGCGACGACGTTTCGGTCCGTCCTGGATCATTATCAGGTCGTGTGAAAGATGAGAGGAAGACATAGGCAAATAGGTTAGGTAATAGAGTAAGATGAGAGTTGAGGAGCAGATAAGAGAAGGTAAGAATAAGGTAGGAATAAGGTAAGCATAGGATGAATGTGACAAATCCTGACTCGAAGGGATTTGTCATCATATTCAGATTTCGTAATTTCAACCTTGTCTAACGGATGTGTGGGTTACTGTTGGCATTTCCTGTTGTTAGAACTGGACAATTTTTTTTTTAGCATTAAACTAATTCGTTAATCGTGTTCATTTTAAACGCCTATCTAGACTTTCTAGACTATCTAGACGTCCTAGTCTTTTTCACTGTCAACTGCTTGAAATATACATAGAAAAATTTGGAATACATTTTTTGTCCTTACGTGAGGCCCTAAGTAAAGCTGTGTTGTCAATCCTATAGTAATCAATACCTTGCAAAATGTTAACGAATTCTTTTTTGTGATTATTCGAGCACTTTGGATGCTAAAATGGATGATAGTTCCAGACAAATGATTTATATAACCCACACTAAAATTCGGCACTACATTTGCAACCCTCCACCATTCACGTACCCCGCTCGACTCTAATTATTTATTAAATCTGAAAGAAATAAGTCCGTCGAGGTATTCTTTACATTCTTTAAGCACCCTTGCAAATACTTCCTCTGGATCTGAAAATTTGTTGGGATATAATTTTTTCTGTTTAATGAATAATTTCCTTCTCGGTAACCTATCCTAGTCAACTTTGTCCTCCTTACTTAGTACATAGATTTATTTTCTCTGGAAAATACAGAGAGAAAAGTACTTATTTTAAATAATTCCAATTTCTTTATCATTATCAGTTAGCCTGACATCTCATTATCCAATGATCCAGTCTTGTCCCTAATCATTATTTGTTATGTCTAACAAGAAATACAGTTATTACTTTATTATTTATTGCCTTCCAACCACTTGGGCTGAAGGGTAGAACGACGGTCTCGCTTCATGCAGGCCGGCGTATAATCCACACCGTCCAAGTGGTTGGGCACCATTCCTTCCCTCCACCGTCCCATCCCAAATCCTTTCCCTGACCCCTTCCCAGTCCTATATAGTCGTAATAGCTTGGTGCTTTCTCCTGACAGTTCCCCTTTCCCTATGGCTCTGTAATATCTCCATTTCCTGGGGCTGGGATGGGTGGTAACGTCGATAGGACAGACAACAGCTTGAGTGCCACTGGAAGCCATCCTCTTATCTGCCTCAGAGCCGGATAACGAGAGATACACGTTGGCTGGATTCCAGTCATGTGTGGTATTGCTAGGAGAGCAGTGGGCAATGAAGGAATGTCCAGACCGATATCAACAGGCCAGTTAGAGTATCTTGTATAATACAACTGTGGTCAACTAACATGATACATAAGCAAGGAGGGGGGGGGGGTGTATGTGTCTAGGGTGTTGTTGCTGTTGTTTAAGATTCGCTACCCGGAACAAAAAGTTCCGAGTAGCACGGGCTATGGTGAGCCCGTAGTTGACAGAAGCAGGCCATAACCACTACAGT
Organism: Procambarus clarkii; assembly: GCF_040958095.1. Classification (NCBI taxonomy): domain Eukaryota; kingdom Metazoa; phylum Arthropoda; class Malacostraca; order Decapoda; family Cambaridae; genus Procambarus; species Procambarus clarkii. The sequence continues at coordinate 53,344,513 of NC_091150.1, read as the reverse complement.
AGAGAGGGCAATTGGTCTGGGTTTAAACTACGGGAAGATAGCGGACCGCTGCGTTGTAGTCAAGTTGCGGGGGGGGGGGGGAGTTGAAAGCTTGATAACGGAGCTGGTAAAGTGGAGGAAAAGATTTTACTAAAAGTCAGAAAATTTTACTGGACTTTTTGAGAAGAATTATCGCGATGATGGTAGCAACGAGAAGGGCCATTTTTATGTATACATAGAATGTATACATATCTGTTTCCTTTGTATATATAGAAACAACATACATATTATGGCAGAGAAAGTAACATGGAAGAACAAACATAACGTAGAACTATTAGTAAAATACAAAAATAACAATTATCTTTTCAAATTGTTTCTCATCAATAAAAGTTGACTCACGGGGGAGAAAGTACCACATGTATGCCAGATACATTTTGTGATTAAATCAGAGAGCATAAGTCTTAATAACGTGGGTGACATTTCTAGACAGTACAGAACCTGATCACAAAACCACTTTGCATTAGACTGTATGAAGACACTCATACCTAAGTCACAGGAGTTATAAACTCGCTGGCAAGGGTTGACAGAAGCAAGACAGACATATCCTGGGGCCAGATTCACGAAAGCACTTACGAACCTGTACATCTTTTCTCAATGTTTGGCGGCTTTGTTTCCAGTTATTAAACAGTTAATGAGCTCCTAAGCACCAGGAGGCTGTTATAACAATAACAACAGTTGAATGGGAAGTTTTCATGGTTGTAAACTGTTTAATAAATGTAATCAAAGCCGTAAAAGATTGAGGAAAGATGTACACGTTCGTAAGTGCTTTCGTGAATCTGGTCCCAGTCCGACAAACATCTTAAGTATCAAGGTGTAATACCATCTTCCTTATTGGTAATGGAGGAAATGAGAAGATTTGTTAAGAGTTTGCTGTGACTGCTTTGTTAAATATGGGAGAGCTGTGAGAGCGAACATGGGAGAGCTGTGAGAGCGAACATGGGAGAGCTGTGAGAGCGAACATGGGAGAGCTGTGAGAGCGAACATGGGAGAGCTGTGAGAGCCAGCATGGGAGAGCTGTGAGAGCCAACATGAGAGAACAGTGAGAGCCAACATGGGAGAACAGTGAGAGCCAACACAGGAGAACAGTGAGAGCCAACATGAGAGAGCAGTGAGAGCCAACATGGGAGAACAGTGAGAGCCAACATGGGAGAACAGTGAGAGCCAACATGGGAGAACAGTGAGAGCCAACATGGGAGAACAGTGAGAGAGTGGTAAATAACAATGAAGTTGGAAGTTATGATACAAAGACTATGATACTCTAGCGTCAACATAACACGGAAAAGCTGTGTGGGAGACAATTCTGTTCGAGTTCAAGATGTTCTTGTAATTGTAAATGATGGATTAAGAGGGTAAACTTAATGTATATGCAACGGCACATTGACTCTTAACTCCAGCCCCACACACACACACACACACACACACACACACACACACACACACACACACACACACACACACACACACACACACACACACAAACTGGAAAATATATTTAAGGGGTGACAGGTAAGCTTCTAACATGGATGAAAAATTTTCTGACTGACAGAAAAATGAGGGCAGTAATCAGAGGCAATGTATCGGACTAGAGAAATGTCACAAGTGGAGTACCACAGGGTTCAGTTCTTGCACCAGTGATGTTCATTACTACATAAATGATCTACCAGTTGGTATACAGAATAATATGAACATGTTTCCTGATGATGCTAAGATAATAGGAAGGATAAGAAACTTAGATGATTGTCATGCCCTTCAAGATGACCTGGAAAAAATAAGTATATGGAGCACCACTTGGCAAATGGAATTTAATGTTAATAAATGCCATGTTATGAAATGTGGAATAGGAGAACATAGACCCCACACAACCTATATATTATGTGAGAAATCTTCACAAAATTCTGGTAAAGAAAGAGATCTAGGGGTGGTTCTAGATAGAAAACTATCACCTGAGGACCACATAAAGAATATTGTGCGAGGAGCCTATGCCACGCTTTCTAACTTCAGAATTGCTTTTAAATACATGGATGGCGATATACTAAAGAAATTGTTCACGACTTTTGTTAGGCCAAAGCTAGAATATGCAGCGGTTGTGTGGTGCCCATATCTTAAGAAGCACATCAACAAACTGGAAAATGTGCAAAGACATGTTACTAAGTGGCTCCCAGAACTGAAGGGCAAGAGCTACGAGGAGAGGTTAGAGGCATTAAATATGCCATAACTAGAAGACAGAAGAAAAAGAGGTGATATGATCACTACATACATAATAGTAACAGGAATTGATAAAATCGATAGGGAAGATTTCCTGTGACCTGGAACTTTAAGAACAAGAGGTCATAGATTTAAACTAGCTAAACACAGATGCCGAAGAAATATAAGAAAATTCACTTTTGCAAACAGAGTTGTGGGCGGTTGGAACAAGTTAGGTGAGAAGGTGGTGGAGGCCAAGATCGTCTGTAGTTTCAAAGCGTTATATGACAAAGAGTACTGGGATGACGGGACACCACGAGCGTAGCTCTTATCCTGTAACTAAACTTAGGTAATTACACACACACACACACGCATGCACGAACACACATACACACACACACACACACACACACACACACACACACACACACACACACACACACACACACACACACACACACACAAGGTCTGGTCAAGCATAAGACTAAACTGGAAAAGGTTCAAAGGTTTGCCACCAGACTAGTACCCGAGCTGAGAGGTATGAGCTACGAGGAGAGACTACGGGAATTAAACCTCACTTCGTTGGAAGACAGAAGAGTTAGGGGGGACATGATCACCACATTCAAGATTCTCATGGGAATCGATAGGGTAGATAAAGACAGGCTATTTAACACAAGGGGCACACGCACTAGGGGACACAGGTGGAAACTGAGTGCCCAAATGAGCCACAGAGACATTAGAAAGAACTTTTTTAGTGTCAGAGTGGTTGACAAATGGAATGCATTAGGAAGTAATATGGTAGAAGCTGACTCCATACACAGTTTCAAGTGTAGATATGATAGAGCCCAATAGGCTCAGGAACCTGTACACCTGTTGATTGACGGTTGAGAGGCGGGACCAAAGAGCCAGAGCTCAACCCCCGCAAGCACAATTAGGTGAATACAATTAGGTGAGTACACACACACACACACACACACACACACACACACACACACACACACACACACACACACACACACACACACACACACACACACACACACACATACACACACACACACACACACACACACACACACACACACACACACACACACACACACACACACACACAGGGTCTGTTAACCTGTCAGGGTCTAGTAGCTGAGTGGACAGCGCGCGGGAGTCGTAATCCTGTGGCCCGGGTTTCGATTCCAGGACCAGGCAGAAACAAAATGGGTAAAGTTTCTTTTACCCAGATGCTCCTGTTACCTAGCAATAAATAGGTACCTGGAAGTTAGACAGCTATTACGGGCTGCTTCCTGGGCGTGTGTGTGTGTGTGTGTGTGTGTGTGTGTGTGTGTGTGTGTGTGTGTGTGTGTGTGTGTGTGTGTGTGTGTGTGTGTGTGTGTGGAAAAAAAAATTGTTAGTAGTTAGTAACAGTTAACTGATTGACACCTGAGAGACGGGACCAAAGAGCCAGAGCTCAACCCCGGCAAGCACAACTAGGTGAATATACAGGGGTTGCTTACCACTAACGCAAGATATTCAACTGTGTATATCTACCTAGGGAAGTTACGCAGAAAATAAAATAAAAATTGCCTGTGCAATTTTCCAATGTAATAACTCGCGCTAACTTCAGTACCGCCATCTTTGCTCCTACCTCCAGTTGCAAGCAACTTTAACGTCATTATCACGGGAACATTTCTCCACAGAGGTAGACGGCCACCGGACGGTCGCGTCTGAGGCAATATCACAAAGTGGTAATGACCTGGAAATGATCAAAAAGTTTCTGTTATATATCGTCTGATTTTAAGGCGAGGAAATCAGGGAGAGAAAAATATATGTTTAAAGGTCAGCACAGAACCTGAAAACCTGTAGCCAATCACGGTATATTAGACAGGTATTAATCTATGCCGTCTGTCTGTCAGACAGACAGTCTGACTGACAGACTATCTGTCAGTCAGTCAGGAAGGGGGGGGGGCTGGGACAATACCTCTCCTCCACAAAGCTGGTGGATGTGAAATGTTAAGCTCGGAGTCCATGGATTTAAGGATGAGTTTAAAATATCATGAATTCAGATATTTACTTTCAAAACATATGTTTAGATGACAAGTACAACCTTTAGGTTACAGTGATGGGGAAAACGCGTGTGTGCGCAGGCAGAGGAAGATGGGGAAGGGTGTGTGTATGTGTGTGTGTGTGTGTGTGTGTGTGTGTGTGTGTGTGTGTGTGTGTGTGTGTGTGTGTGTGTGTGTGTGTGTGTGTGTGTGTGTGTGTGTGTGTGTGTGTGTGTGTTTGTACTCACCTAATTGTGCTTCCGGGGGTTGAACTTTGGCTCTTTGGTTCCGCCTCTCAACCGTCAATCAACTGGTATATAGATTCCTGAGCCTACTGGGCTCTATCATATCTACATTTGAAACTGTGTATGGAGTCAGCCTCCACCACATCACTGCCTATTGCATTCCATCTGTTAACCACTCTGACACTGAAAAAGTTCTTTCTAACGTCCCTGTGGCTCTATTGGGTACTCAGTTTCCACCTGTGTCCCCTTCTTCTCGTGCAACCCGTGTTAAACAGTTTATCTTTATCTTACCTGTTAATTCCTCACGTAATTTTGTAGGTAGTAATCATGTCTCCCCTTACTCTTCTGTCTTCTAGTGTCGTGAGGTGCATTTCTCGTAGCCTTTCTTCGTAACTCATGCCTCTTAGTTCTGGGACTAGCCTAGTGGCATATCTCTGAACTTGTTCCAGCTTCGCCTTGTGCTTGACAAGGTACGGGCTCCATGCTAGGGCCGCATACTCCAGGATTGGTCTTACATATGTGGTATACAAGGTTCTGAAAGATTCCTTGCACAGGTTCCTGAAGGCAGTTCTGATGTTAGCCAGCCTTGCATACGCCGCAGATGTTATTCTTTTGATGTGGCCTTCAGGAGACAGGTTTGGCGTGATATCAACTCCTAGATCCTTCTCTCTGTCCGTTTCATGAAGGACTTCATCTACCATTCTGTATCCTGTGTCTGGCCTCCTGTTTCCACTGCCTAGTTTCATTACCTTACATTTACTCGGATTGAACTTTAGGAGCCATTTGTTGGACCATTCATGCAGTCCGTCTAGGTCATCTTGTTGCCTCATACTGTCTTCCTTTGTCTTAATCCTTCTCATAATTTTTGCAGCATCAGTAAACAATGAGAGGAATTGTGTGTGCAGGGAGGAGAAAAGAGACAGGGAAGAGGGAATATTTGTACTGAAAGGACGAGACAGAGGAGGAATTTGCATGTGTGCCGAGAGAGAGAGGATGGGGAAAGGGTGTGTGTGTGTGTGTGTGACTAGAATATGGGTAGTATATGTAAAAAGACATGGGGGAGGGTGCATAGGTGGAATATGGGGTGAGTATGTGGGGGCAACATGGATAGGGTGTCTTGGTGGATTTGGGGGAGGAATTCAGATACTGTGAAGCTGTTTACAGGCAATGTGTGTATTAAAGACTGTTACATCTATTGGGGTGTAAATGGGGAGAGTGTGTGTGTGTGTGTAGGGAGAGGTGTAGTCCAGGGTGTGTGTGGGGGGGGGACACCTGGGCGCTACGGACCCACCCGAACACCACTAAATAACCGTGTCTGGTACATCTAGATATCGGAGTGTCTGTCTATTTGTTTAGCTGTCAGTCCAAAGAAGGAGGGCAGACGCTTGGGGGTTGTCTCACCCAACTTTGCAAGATGACACCTGGGTGGTATATGAGTATCATAGGTAATTCGGGGGTAGGCCACAGTGCTACATTTTGTGCGAAATATCGGCTTCTATAGTGACAATATGTAGTTCGTCAAGTCTAAAATCGTGGGATATGTGTTTTCCACTGAGTTAACAGTTTTTCAGTGCTTCATGACATTAAATTTTCTGAGAGAGAAAGAGAATGAAGAGAGTCCACCAACAGACAAGCAAAGGTAACAGACAAAAAAAAACAGAGAAATACTCTGAGGATGTTTGTCCGTGTGTTTGTCGGACGCTGGAGGCCAGATGTTTGGGGCTAGCCACATTAAACTTTGAAGGATTAATGCTGATTATATTAGGAGTGTCTCAGTATGGGTCGGGGGTTGTCACCGTGCCTCTCCACGACGTCTCTGAATGTAAAATGTTCTATCCTGAGTACATAGACCTTAGCAGTAGTTTAAACAATAATGAATTTAGATCTTGCCTGAATTGACTGGAAAACACAAGAAATGCGCCAAATTAGGTTATAGGGCCAGTGTTCCTAACTTGTATACCAAGCAAGGTGATAGAGAAGAGTGTGCAACATACTAGTATATCATTTAGAGAGAAAGAACTTGGTAACACATCACTAGCATGGGTGCAGGGATGGTAAATCTTGCCTCACAGGTTTATTAGAATTCTATGACTAGCCGACAAAAATTAGTCATCAAAGAGAAGAGATGACAGACTCATATTTTTGGATTGCCATAAAGAATTTGCCGCAGTATTCCACAGGTGACTAGTGTATTAGCTGGAGATTCAGACAAAAATACATGGAAAAGTACTCTTATTGATCAGGGAGTACTTAAGCAAGAACACAGGGAGTCACTGTGAGGGGAGACGTCTCAGAGTGGCGAGGCGTCATCAGTGGAGTCCCACAGGACTTACTGAGGAGCCTGGTAGCCTGGTGGATAGCGCGCAGGACTCGTAATTCTGTGGCGCGGGTTCGATTCCCGCACCAGGCAGAAACAAATCGGCAAAGTTTCTTTCCCCCTGAATGCCCCTGTTACCTAGCAGTAATTAGGTACCTGGGAGTAAGTCGGCTGTCACGGGCTGCTTCCTGGGGTATGTGTGTGGTGTAGAGGAAAAAAAAAGTAGTTAGTTAATCAGTTGATTGACAGTTGAGAGGCGGGCCGAAAGAGCAATGCTCAACCCCCGCAAACACAACTAGGTGAATATAACTAGGTGAATACAGGGGTCAGTCCTTGGGCCTATACTGTTTCTCATATATGTAAATCATCGCCCAGAGGGAATAGACTCGTTCCTCTCACTGTTTGCTGATGATGCCAAAATTATGAGGAGGATTAAGACAGAAGAAGATAGTATAAGGATACAAGATGATCTAGACAAACTAAAGGAATGGTCCAACAAATGGCAAATAATGTTCAACCCGAGTAAATGTAAGGTAATGAAACTAGGCGGGGGAACAGGAGGCCAGACACAGGATACCGAATAGGAAATGTCAGAGTCCTTCATGAAACGGGGCAGAGAGAAATATCTAGGAGTTGACATCACATCAAATGTATTTCCTGAATCCCACATAAAAAGAATAACATCTGCGGCGTATGCGAGGCTGGCTAACATCAGAACAGCCTTCAGGAACCTGTGTAAGGAATCTTTCAGAACCTTGTATACCACGTACGTAAGACCAATCCTGAAGTATACGGCCCCAGCATGGAGCCCGTATCTTGTCAAGCACATGGCGAAGCTGGAAAAAGTTCAGAGGTATGCCACTAGGCTAGTCCCAGAACTAAGAGGCATGAGTTACGAGGAAAGGTTGCGTGAAATGCACCTGACGACACTGGAAGACAGAACAGTAAGGGGAGACATGATCGCTACCTACAGAATTCTTAGAGGAATTGACAGGGTAAATAAACATAAACTGTTTAACACAGGTGGAACGCGAACAAGGGGACACAGGTGGAAACTGAGTACCCAAATGAGCCACAGGGACGTTAGAAAGAACTTTTTCAGAGTCAGAGTAGTTAACAGATGGAATGCATTAGGCAGTGATGTGGTGGAGGCTGACTCCATACATCGTTTCAAGTGTAGATATGATAGAGCCCAGTAGGCTCATAATCTGTACATCAGTTGATTGACAGTTGAGAGGAGGGAACATAGAACCAGAGCTCAACCCCCCGCAAGCACATCTAGGTGAATACAACTAGGTGAATAAACACAGACACACAGACACACACACACACACACACACACACACACACACACACACACACACACACACACACACACACACACACACAGAACTAAGAGACATGAGTTATGAGGAAAGGCTACGGGAAATGCACCTCACGACACTGGAAGACAGAAGAGTAAGGGGGGACATGATCACAACCTAGAAAATCCTCAGGGGAATCGACCGGGTAAACAAGGATGAACTTTTCAACACTGGTGGGACGCGAACAAGGGGACACAGGTGGAAGCTGAGTACCCAAATGAGCCACAGAGACGTTAGAAAGAACTTTTTCAGTGTCAAAGTAGTTAGCAAATGGAATGCATTAGGAAGTGATGTGGTGGAGGCTGACTCCATTCACAGTTTCAAATGTAGATATGATAGAGCCCAATAGGCTCAGGAATCTGTACACCAGTTGATTGACGGTTGAGAGGCGGGACCAAAGAGCCAGAGCTCAACCCCCGCAAGCACAATTAGGTGAGTACAATTAGGTGAGTACACACACACACACACACACACACACACACACACACACACAAACACACACACACACACACACTCACACATACACACATACACACATACACGCTAGGGGACCGGTGGCTGACTGGACAGCACGCTGGACGCGTGATCCTGTGGTCCCGGGTTCGATTCCCGACGCAGGCGAGAAAAAAGGGGAGAGTTTCTTTCACCCTGATGATCCTGTTACCTAGCAGTAAATAGGTACCTGGGAGTTAGTCAGCTCTCACGGGCTAGTTAGTAACAGTTGATTGACAGTTGACGGGCGAGCCGAAAGAGCAGAGCTCAACCCCCGCAAGCACAACTAAGTGAACACACACACACACACACACACACACACACACACACACACACACACACACACACACACACACACACACACACACACACACACACACACACACACACACACACACACACACACACACACACACACACACACATTCACTCACGCATATTATAATGAAAATTCCTCAATGCAGCACTATCGTGGGAGGCTATCCGGCTCTCAGGGCTTCATATCCCCGCCCCTGTAGTCAGGGAGGGCAGGTCGCGGACCCTCGACCTCATTTCATGAATGAACCAGACGCGATAAGGCAAACTGCTGGAGTTGAAAAGGCAGCAATGTATATTATGTGGAGTCAGGCTGTAGTGCAGCTCTCCTTGCTACACACACACTTTGGGGTCTTGGCGGGTGGAGGAGGAGGAGGAGAGAGAGAGAGAGAGAGAGAGAGAGAGAGAGAGAGAGAGAGAGAGAGAGAGAGAGAGAGAGAGAGAGAGAGAGAGAGAGAGAGAGAGAGAGAGAGAGAGAGAGAGGAGTGAGTGTTTAAGTATTTAAGTAATGTTAACAGGTGTTTACCAGCTTGAACCCGAGGACAAATAATATAATGTTTATATTGTTTAGAATTTAATTTCAATTACTCTGAGATAATAAGCAAGACGGGAGAGAAACATATATATATATATATATATATATATATATATATATATATATATATATATATATATATATATATATATATGTATATATATATATATATATATATATATATATATATATATGTATATATATATATATATATATATATATATATATATATATATATATATATATTTATATTTATATATAAAGCATCTTTCTCGACACATATAATTAAACAACCATTTGTTGTGAATTATGCACTAGTTAACACACAGTAATTTAGTATATATAGATGTCTGGGAAGTACATTTATAGCTGGGTTAGTTTACACAAGTTTACAGTGAATTATTGACCTACAAGTCATAATATGAATGTAGCGTGAATGTCACTGAAGATAACAGTGTATTTACACAAGAAGTCTTAATTCACGCCCTCAGCACTCTCAATCAACAGATTCAAGAACAGTCCCAAGTCAAAATCCGTCCTAACGCACAGTTCATGAAACATAGATTAAAGAGGCCTGACGGCGGAGTGGAGAGCGCTCGGGATTCGTAGTAATAAGGTTCCGGGCTCGATCCCCGGCGGATTCGGAAACAAATGGGCAGAGTTTCTGTCACCCTGATGTCCCTGTTCAGCTAGCAGTAAATAGGTACCTGTGAGTTAGACAGCTGCTACGGGCTGCTTCCTGGGGATGTGTATCAAAAAGGAGGCCTGGTCGAGGACCGGGCCGCGGGGACGCTAAGCCTCGAAATCATCTCACGATAACCTCAAGATAGATCAGGCTTGCATGGGATTCAAAATGCCTGTCAGTAAGTCATCTGTATGTGACAGTAGTTCCTTCAAAATTACAAATTCGAGATTTTGTTTAATTTTTTTCACTTCTTATCAACAGGCGTTTAATTCCTTAACTCAAATCAATTTATTATTATTTACTTCTTATCAATTATTTGTAATTTGCTTTATTTATAAACAACTGAGTTTCAATTCCTTATTTCTGATCATCATATTCAATAATTTGGCCTAAAAATAAAAAATGGAAAAATATTCTTTAAACCAATTTTTTTTTATATGAGAACTACGTCATATTTCCAAAGAGATGTTATCTGTATGTAATATTTGAACATTAAATAAAAAGCGATGTTAAACTGACAAAGAATTATTTAAATTAATATTTGGAGTTGTGATATTTTAATTTCCTTGATAAAATGCTACGCTGGATTCTACTAAAAATATTCTAAAAAAATGAAAAGTCTTTCCAATTAATTTGATTTAATAAATATGATTGTTTCCTACCACTTGGAATGGACGGTAGAGTGACGGTCTCCCTTCATGCAGGTCGGCGTTCAATCCCCGACCGTCCAAGTGGTTGGGCACCATTCCTTCCCCCCGTCCCATCCCAAATCCTTATCCTGACCCCTTCCAAGTGCTATATAGTCGCAATGGCTTGGCGCATTCCCCTGATAATCCCCTCCCTCCTATTTGGGACTTAAGAGTCCCAAATCCCCTCCACCTAGCCCTCACCCCCCCCCCCCAAAAAAAAATAGCTGACCTTTTCTTTCAAAAAAGCTCAATAAGTTGTCACAAACAAAAGAGAACAAATAAATACTTACTAAACGTTCATAAACAGGAGAAAATTTGATCACGAACAGAGAGAATGAGAGAAAGATGAGGAGAGAGAGAGAGAGAGAGAGAGAGAGAGAGAGAGAGAGAGAGAGAGAGAGAGAGAGAGAGAGAGAGAGAGAGAGAGAGAGAGAGAGAGAGAGAGAGAGAGAGAGAGAGAGAGAGAGAGAGAGAGAGAGAGAGAGTGAGAGAGAGAGAGAGAGAGAGAGAGAGAGAGAGAGAGAGAGAGAGAGAGAGAGAGAGAGAGAGAGAGAGAGAGAGAGAGAGAGAGAGAGAGAGAGAGAGAGAGAGAGAGAGAGAGGAGAGAGAGAGAGAGAGAGAGAGAGAGAGAGAGGGAGAGAGGAATGAGACGAGGGTGTAGGAGACCTTGAGAGCGGTATGAGAAAGAGAATGAGATGAGGAAAAACTAGAATGAGAACGAGAACCGAGGAGAAGAAAAAACACAGATCAATAAACACCAGGACGTTCTTCCCACTGCTGATGGTGATGGTGATGGTGATGGTGGTGGTGATGGTGGTGGTGATGGTGGTGGTAGTGGTGGTGGTGGTGATGGTGGTGGTGGTGGTGATGGTGATGGTGGTGGTGGTGGTGGTGGTGGTGGTGGTGGTGGTGGTGGTGGTGGTGATGGTGGTGGTAGTGGTGGTGGTGGTGATGGTGGTGGTGGTGGTGATGGTGGTGATGGTGATGGTGGTGGTGGTGGTGGTGGTGGTGGTGGTGATGGTGGTGGTGGTGGTGGTGGTGGTGGTGGTGGTGGTGGTGATGGTGGTGATGGTGATGGTGATGGTGGTGGTGGTGATGGTGGTGGTGATGGTGGTGGTGGTGGTGGTGGTGGTGATGGTGGTGGTGGTGGTGGTGGTGGTGGTGATGGTGGTGATGGTGATGGTGATGGTGGTGGTGGTGATGGTGGTGGTGATGGTGGTGGTGGTGGTGATGGTGGTGGTGGTGGTGATGGTGATGGTGGTGGTTGTGGTGATGGTGGTGGTGGTGGTGATGGTGGTGGTGGTGGTGGTGGTGGTGATGGTGGTGATGGTGATGGTGATGGTGGTGGTGGTGATGGTGGTGGTGATGGTGGTGGTGGTGGTGGTGGTGGTGGTGGTGATTGTGGTGGTGGTGGTGATGGTGGTGATGGTGGTGGTGGTGGTGATGGTGATAGTGGTGGTGATGGTGGTGGTGGTGGTGGTGGTGGTGATGGTGGTGGTGATGGTGGTGGTGGTGATGGTGGTGGTGGTGGTGATGGTGATGGTGGTGGTGATGGTGGTGGTGGTAGTGGTGGTGATGGTGGTGGTGGTGGTGATGGTGATGGTGGTGGTGATGGTGGTGGTGGTGGTGGTGATGGTGGTGGTGATGGTGGTGGTGGTGGTGGTGGTGGTGGTGGTGGTGATGGTGGTGGTGATGGTGGTAGTGGTAGTGGTGGTGGTGGTGGTGGTGGTAATGGTGATGGTGGTGGTGATAGTGGTGGTGATGGTGGAGGTGGTGGTGATGGTGATGATGGGAGTGGCGCATTCTCAGGTCAGATAGTGTCACACAATTAACTTAAAACCATGTTGAACCAAAGTGATGGGGGGCAGAAGTAAATATTTAAATCAATGAAAACTTTAGAGGGATAACGCCAGCATTAGTGGAGGACTGGGTGATTGTGGTGGTGGTGGTGATGGTGGTGATTGTGGTGATTGTGGTAAAGAGTGATATGGTGTTGGTGAGTGTTGTGATAGTGATGGTGGTGAGTGTTGTGATGGTGATGGTGGTGAGTGTTGTGATGGTGATGGGAGGGGGTGAGAATTGTGAGTGGTGGTGGTAAGTGTTGTAAAGGTGATGTTTGTGGTGAGTGCTGTGGTGGTGATGGTTGTGGTAGTGAGTGCTATGATGGTGATGGTTGTGGTGGTTAGTGCTGTGGTAGAGTCTTGTGGTGGTGGTGGGTGGTGATGGTGAGAGTTGTGATGGTGGTGATAGTGAGGTTGGCGACACAGTAAAAAGAGCCACTATATTACAAGAGAATAATTGTATAACATCAGTGTTAAAGCAACTATGCAGCTCGATTCGACGGTTAAAATAATAATTGCCATAAGATTTGTGTTATAATTCAGGTAATATTTTCCATACCAAACTGCCCAAGCATTAACTGAACATTTTGTTATACTTCTCATTAACCTTTGTTCACGTAAATACCAACTAATACACAGATTACAATTTTGTTCTCTATCATTTACCTTAATTTAGTTTCACATTAGAGAAGAACATATTATAGTTTCTCCAGATTTATATTTCAAAACTTTGGTCAGCTTATATCATTTGAGCCAGGCAGAGAATTCATTGATGGAGGTGGTGCCAAAATTCCTCAACCATCTACACATCCATTTCCGAAACCTCTACATCATTTCACAACCACAACTCCTTTGTTAACGTTTACTAAACAATTTATCAGGTCCAAACCTCAACGACGCTGCCGACAACAACAAGAACTTTGAGTTGTGATGTTTAGAAGCGCGTGAACGGTTAAATAACTATAAAAAGGTCGTCATGATTGTAGAAAGATGTACAGGTTTCGCAAACGGTTGTGGAAATGGTATATGAAGCCTCCCAGCCTACGAGCGGGAGGCTGGGAGGCCCAACACACTCAGTAAACAACAGCATCAACAGCGTGAGGGAGATAAAAACGTTAATGGATGCAGATGAGACAAAGATGAGTAGGTAGAAGGACCGAAGGACCGGCCGGAGCCCGGCTGGCTGTGACGGGTGGGGGTCGTGGCCAGGGAGTCGTGGACGGGGTGGGGGTCGTGGCCAGGGAGTCGTGGACGGGGTGGGGGTCGTGGCCTGGGAGTCGTGGACGGGGTGGGGGTCGTGGCCTGGGAGTCGTGGACGGGGTGGGGGTCGTGGCCAGGGAGTCGTGGACGGGGTGGGGGTCGTGGCCAGGGAGTCGTGGACGGGGTGGGGGTCGTGGCCTGGGAGTCGTGGACGGGGTGGGGGTCGTGGCCAGGGAGTCGTGGACGGGGTGGGGGTCGTGGCCTGGGAGTCGTGGACGGGGTGGGGGTCGTGGCCAGGGAGTCGTGGACGGGGTGAGGGTCGTGGCCAGGGAGTCGTGGACGGGGTGAGGGTCGTGGCCAGGGAGTCGTGGACGGGGTGGGGGTCGTGGCCTGGGAGTCGTGGACGGGGTGGGGGTCGTGGCCAGGGAGTCGTGGACGGGGTGAGGGTCGTGGCCAGGGAGTCGTGGACGGGGTGGGGGTCGTGGCCTGGGAGTCGTGGACGGGGTGGGGGTCGTGGCCAGGGAGTCGTGGACGGGGTGAGAGTCGTGGCCAGGGAGTCGTGGACGGGGTGGGGGTCGTGGCCTGGGAGTCGTGGACGGGTGGGGGTCGTGGCCAGGGAGTCGTGGACGGGGTGAGGGTCGTGGCCAGGGAGTCGTGGACGGGGTGGGGGTCATGGCCAGGGAGTCGTGGACGGGGTGGGGGTCGTGGCCTGGGAGTCGTGGACGGGGTGGGGGTCGTGGCCAGGGAGTCGTGGACGGGATGAGGGTCGTGGCCAGGGAGTCGTGGACGGGGTGGGGGTCGTGGCCTGGGAGTCGTGGACGGGGTGAGGGTCGTGGCCAGGGAGTCGTGGACGGGGTGGGGGTCGTGGCCAGGGAGTCGTGGACGGGGTGAGGGTCGTGGCCAGGGAGTCGTGGACGGGGTGGGGGTCATGGCCAGGGAGTCGTGGACGGGGTGGGGGTCGTGGCCTGGGAGTCGTGGACGGGGTGGGGGTCGTGGCCAGGGAGTCGTGGACGGGGTGGGGGTCGTGGCCTGGGAGTCGTGGACGGGGTGGGGGTCGTGGCCAGGGAGTCGTGGACGGGGTGAGGGTCGTGGCCAGGGAGTCGTGGACGGGGTGGGGGTCGTGGCCAGGGAGTCGTGGACGGGGTGGGGGTCGTGGCCAGGGAGTCGTGGACGGGGTGAGGGTCGTTGCCAGGGAGTTGTGGACGGGGTGGGGGTAGTGGCCAGGGAGTCGTGGACGGGGTGGGGGTCGCGGCCAGGGAGTCGTGGACGGGGTGGCGGTCGCGGCCAGGGAGTCGTGGACGGGATGGGGGTCGCGGCCAGGGAGTCGTGGACGGGGTGGGGGTCGCGGCCAGGGAGTCGTGGACGGGGTGGGGGTCGTGGCCAGGGAGTCGTGGACGGGGTGGGGGTCGTGGCCAGGGAGTCGTGGACGGGGTGGGGGTCGTGGCCAGGGAGTCGTGGACGGGGTGGGGGGTCATGGACAGGGAGTAGTGGACGGGGGGAAGGTGGTTTGGAGGGGGGGGGGGAGGGGAGCTCAGAGGGAGTGAGGGTCGTGTGACAGTAGACATTGGGGGACAGGAGACAAGGGAACATTAGAGACAGGGATGACAGACAAGGGGACAGAGGATCGGACAGATGCATTTTGGACTGTCTCCTATTGATCCTCGTGACTGATGCACAATATTGCCAAGCATTCGAGACAGACGCGAAGGAAAATCCGCACAATTTTCTAATCCCTTTAAAAACTTCCCCAATATATATAATCCCTGACCTCACAAGGAACCAAAGTTCCCGTTTTTACACAAGAGACGATTGACGAACGCTGATCTAAACAAGAAGTTCAAACTTTAACAGCGGACCATAGCAAGGATCAGAAAGGCGAGAATACCCGCTCAGAAAAAAAAAAATATATATATATATACATGTCTCTATTCGATCAAACTACCTGTTAACGTTAGCATTCCACAAGCCTCAAGCAATTACAAATCAAAATCAGATTGCTTTACAGTTAGTATGCTACAAGCGTCAAGCTTTATATCAACCAGGAGATTTACTCTTTAGAAACTGTCTAAGCTTTTAACTACTAGAACACTCTAGCTAGTTAGAGAACGTAATTTCAAACATTGATAAATATACTCAAACATTTTGGGGCATTTCCAAGTCAAAAAAGCTCGTTATATATATGCTTAACAACGCCAACGCGAACCATATCGACTTAATACACTTGTATTAAGTCGATATGGTATTGTATTACACTTAATACACAGGGGCATAGGGTGAAAGAAACTCTGCCCAATGTTTCTTCGATTCCAGGCGCCGGCGAGAAACAATGGGCAGAGTTTCTTTCACCCTATGCCCCTGTTACCTAGCAGTAAAATAGGTACCTGGGTGTTAGTCAGCTGTCACGGGCTGCTTCCTGGGGGTGGAGGCCTGGTCGAGGACCGGGCCGCGGGGACACTAAAAAAAAGACCCGAAATCATCTCAAGATAACCTCTCAATATTGTCTGCAAACTTGTTCATATTGCTGTATTAGACTCGAGCATGCACAGCCACGTATAGAAGCTTGGAGTGTAATTCCTTCACTAATCTCCTCCCAGGACGAATTTTGTTTGGCAGAGAGATTTACTTGTTAGGTTTGGAATAAGCCCAATTGGTTATGCTACCACATTAGTTTACCGACCAACCAGCAAGATTACATTACACCTGAGCCTAGTTGAGTCCTAAAGTTAACTCTAATGCAGTGTGAACTAAACTCTGGTGTAAACTCAATAGCAGCTCTTCAATGGTCCTGTGATATGGCGATGTCTACAACATATATTTTCTTGTATTTGTAAAAGACTTTCCATCAATGTACAATAATTTATATAAATACATAGATATTGTAATTAATTTTTTTGTAAATAATTGGTCTAATAATTATAAGGTGTGGAGGTTAGATGTAATGTTTAATGTCTCATTAAGATCTTGTATGTTCTCTTTAATCCTTTTTGCGCTACCGCCCCACAGGATGAGTACAGGGTACACCATAAACTAGCCGTCTCCTGCGCCCACAATAACAAAATACTCTCAGTATATATACACCGAGAAGCTCGGTATAGACCTCTATACCGAGAAGAGACTTCTATATATAGAACTCTATATATTACACGCATCAATCATATATAGGAAAATAAGAGAAAGCCATTGAGGGCTTATTTAGAACAAATACTGCATACAAAGTGGGAATTATTTGTATCATTTCTAATTACGCATTTCAACCAAATAACATCACCAACTTCCTTTGTATTTACGATATATAAATATAGCAGAATATCCATTCAATAGCGTCCACATACAGTGTGTAACGTAATATATCCATCAGTAAAGATCACCACAAACGCATTCACTAGTGACCACATACAGTATGTAACGTAATATCCATCAGTAAAGATCTCCACAAACGCATTCACTAGTGACCACATACAGTATGTAACATAATATATCCATCAGTAAAAATCCCACAAACGCATTCACTAGCGACCACATACAATATGTAACGTAATATATCCATCAGTAAAGATCACCACAAACGCATTCACTAGCGAGCTGCACCGGTAATGTACCAGCATCCGGTTAGAAAACAACGAGAAAATACATCCGTCAGAGTAACGGGTGTAGCTTGCAGTAACGCAGCGTGCGTTATTAGAGAGGGGGGGGGGGGGGTTCCCGCGCTGTCCATTACCTCTGGCTCGCCTGGGCTGCTGGTCAATACTCACCAAGTGTGTGTAAATACTGACCTCGCAGTCGTAAAAACTCTCGCCTGATTCACATAACCTCTATTGACCCTGGAACAATGAGCTGGAAAATCTCTTGTTTGTAGAATACTAATTACTAATTGTCAGTATTTTGAAATTAAAAAAGTGACCCCTCCCAACCCCCCCCCCCCAAAAAAAAAAGACGGAGGGTAAACTTTGTTATTATTCATCTTTCTCCTGTGTTATATATGTTTGGTGATGATTTTGGGTTACTAATCATTCGCACAATATGAAGAGCCGAACATTGCTGGTTTGAGTGTTCGTAACTCCTTCCGTGCGTGTTCTTCAGCACTTGCGCGTTCTTCAGCACGTGCGCGTTCTTCAGCACGTGCGTGTTCTTCACCACCTGCGTGTTCTTCAGCACGTGCGTGTTCTTCAGCACGTGCGCATTCTTCAGCACGTGCGTGTTCTTCAGCACGTGCGTGTTCTTCAGCACGTGCGTGTTCTTCAGCACGTGCGCATTCTTCAGCACGTGCGTGTTCTTCAGCACGTGCGTGTTCTTCAGCACGTGCGTGTTCTTCAGCACGTGCGTGTTCTTCAGCACGTGCGCATTCTTCAGCACGTGCGTGTTCTTCAGCACGTGCGCATTCTTCAGCACGTGCGTGTTCTTCAGCACGTGCGCGTTCTTCAGCACGTGCGTGTTCTTCAGCACGTGCGCATTCTTCAGCACGTGCGCATTCTTCAGCACGTGCTCAGTCATTTCACATTCCACCGATCTCTTCCATGTTTATTACTCAGTGAGTTAAGATAGGAGTTTACAGTCAAAGGTCTTGAGGACACAGGCATGTAAGAAGCAGCCACCAGCAGCACAAACTCAGGCGACCAGTTACACAAACACAAACAGCCAGCAACCCAAACACAACACCCGGCAAGGCAAACAAAAGGAAATCTACACCAGCACTTCAACCAGTAGCAACATGAGCAGCTCAATGTGCAATTTCACAAAGCTGCTCAAAATTCATTTCAAGGACACTTGAAACATGTGCGCGTCGTCCACTTACAGCGTCAACTTTTTCACAGTGGAAGCACGGTGATGTGAGGCTCATCTTACTACAAGCGAAGGGAGAAGTCTGTTCCGAGTTAACCTTCCGCACTAGTGGCTGTGTTCTGGGGGGAGAGAGAGAGAGAGAGAGAGAGAGAGAGAGAGAGAGAGAGAGAGAGAGAGAGAGAGAGAGAGAGAGAGAGAGAGAGAGAGAGAGAGAGAGAGAGAGGAGAGAGAGAGAGAGAGAGAGAGAGAGAGAGAGAGAGAGAGAGAGAGAGAGAGAGAGAGAGAGAGAGAGAGAGAGAGAGAGAGGAGAGAGAGAGAGAGAGAGAGAGAGAGAGAGAGAGAGAGAGAGAGAGAGAGAGAGAGAGAGAGAGAGAGAGAGAGAGAGAGAGAGAGAGAGAGAGAGAGAGAGAGAGAGAGAGAGAGAGAGAGAGAGAGAGAGAGAGAGAGAGAGAGAGAGAGAGAGAGAGAGAAGGAGAGAGAAGGAGAGAGAAGGAGAGAGAAGGAGAGAGAAGGAGAGAGAAGGAGAGTGAGAGAGAGAGAGGAGAGAGAAGGAGAGAGAAGGAGAGAGAAGGGGAGAGAGAGAGAGAGAATGGAGGAGAGAGAGAGAGAGAGAGAGAGAGAGAGAGAGAGAGAGAGAGAGAGAGAGAGAGAGAGAGAGAGAGAGAGAGAGAGAGAGAGAGAGAGAGAGAGAGAGAGAGAGAGAGAGAGAGAGAGAGATAGAGAGAGAGAGAGAGAGAGAAACAGAAAGACAGTGCTGAAAAAAATTATATTAAAAAGATGTGTTAGGGTCCACTGAAGCAATCTCAATTGGTTTTTCATTAAGAAACCGGCGATAAGCCAGCAAAAAACAAGAGACAGTCGAGCGTCGGGACTTGAGCACAGGTTCCCTGCACCTCTGCTGGGGAAATGTGTTGAGTGTTGATGAAGTGTCCTTCAAGGTCCAGGTATGAGCCCATGAGAGTTTTTTTTATTATTATTATCTTGCATCTTCTGGCTGTGAGGCGTTGGGTGACTGACAGACTATTCTACGGCCTTCAAAAAAGGAAAAAAAGAGCCTTGAAAGATATTACTGATAGAAATGTGAACTCCCCTACTGACACCAACCAGCAGACTGAACTACTAATATACTTTAGGAGTAAGAAAACTCCGAACTTCTTAGCGAAAAACTTTTCTGACACTAAACAAAGCACTTGAGAGGCATTACACACACCAAACAAACGCAGCCATCACCAGCCGCCAAACACCAGGTCACACTCTGCCATCTTCAAAACCACCACGACGCATCCATCATCCCGTCATTGAAACGCGGGAGGTTGGTAACCTGCAGGAGGCCTATCTGTTCACAGTAATGAGATTCACCTCCCCCCCCCCCTTCTTTTCTTCCCCCTCCTGTTTGTCTGCTCAAAACGTTAAATCCACCTGTACTCTGCCTCTGAAAATGTTGACTGGGATCAATAAAACGCGTCTCTTAGCGTCATAATAAAACTGTAAAATTAATTTTGAAGAGTTCATTGTTTAACCTCCTTCTCAAGTGAAGAAAAGCGTAAAAAAATAAAGGATTGTAACCCTATTTGTGTAATGAAGTTTGAAATAAAACACAATTACAAAATACACAAAATATAGAGGGGTAGTAGAAGACAATATGTGAGTGCATACGGGTGCCCCCACAAGGCTCCCCCGGCTTCATATCGTCTTCTTCGAGGTCGAGGGTCCTCTTCAAACGCAACCGGTGGTGGTACCCTTTATATTATATATATATATATATATATATATATATATATATATATATATATATATATATATATATATATATATATATATATATATATATATATGTCGTACCTAGTAGCCAGAACGCACTTCTCAGCCTACTATGCAAGGCTCGATTTGCCTAATAAGCCAAGTTTTCCTGAATTAAAATATTTTTTTTAAATTTTGTCTTATGAAATGATAAAGCTACCCATTTCATTATGTATGAGGTAATTTTTTTTTTATTGGAGTTAAAATTAACGTAGATATATGACTGAACCTAACCAACCCTACCTAACCTAACCTAACCTATCTTTATAGGTTAGGTTAGGTTAGGTAGCCGAAAAAGCTAGGTTAGGTTAGGTTAGGTAGGTTAGGTAGTCGAAAAACAATTAATAAAAAAAAAAAAAATCATGAAAACTTGGCTTATTAGGCAAATCGGGCCTTGCATAGTAGGCTGAGAAGTGCGTTCTGGCTACTAGGTACGACATATATATATATATATATATATATATATATATATATATATATATATATATATATATATATATATATATATATATATATATATATATATATATGCGAACAAGCCTGAATGGTCCCCAGGACAATATGCAACTGAAAACTCATATATATATATATATATATATATATATATATATATATATATATATATATATATATATATATATATATATATATATATACCGCATAGCTCTGTTATCTTTAGTAATAGGAAAATGGGATCCCAATCATAAAGATCAAATACTAAATTTCTCGTCTCAGTTTGCCTTGCAATCCATCTGATGATGGCAGCGCCACTTATACGCCTTGGGAGCCTGGCAAAAATTGCTAGGAAGTTTGCGAAGAAACTCTGTATATTTCAGAGTTATATATATATTATATATATATGTGTGTTTATTTGAGTTACTTACGAAAGCTCTGGGCGTTCTGGTGTGTCTGCCCCCCTCCCCTCACCTGAGTGACGCTTAATTATGATTCGAATCATAATTATGTTTATGGGTCATTTCCACTGTCGGGAGTCGAATAAGAAGAGGCTCAGGTCCTGGGAGAAGAGGCTCAGGTCCTGGGAGAAGAGGCTCAGGTCCTGGGAGAAGAGGCTCAGGTCCTGGGAGAAGAGGCTCAGGTGCTGGGAGAAGAGGCTCAGGTGCTGGGAGAAGAGGCTCAGGTCCTGGCAGAAGAGGCTCAGGTGCTGGGAGAAGAGGTTCAGGTGCTTGGAGAAGAGGCTCAGGTGCTGGGAGAAGAGGCTCAGGTGCTGGGAGACACATTACGTCACAAGAACCTCTCAGCTTGGGTGCTGTGTAACACTTTCTCGACTTGCAAAAATTGCATCAACTTTTTTTTTATTTTATCCGATGCTTTAAGACAAAGTTTTACATCATATAGACAGATTTATGTATATGATTGGAGCCCAGTGATCAGAGGCCAATCACTAGAGCCCAGTAAACTGCGTCCAATCAACGGAGCCCTTATCATATCGGAGCCAAAATCACTCCACACAATTTAGATTAATGGCACAGAGCAAGTCCACTTCGTAAGATCCACGAGTCAATATCGCAAGACCCACGAGTCCATATCGTAAACCCCACGAGTCCATATCGTAAGCCCCACGAGTCATTATCGTAAGCCCCACGAGTCCTTATCGATAAGTCCCACGAGTCCATATCCTAAGCCCCACGAGTCCATATCGTAAGCCCCGAGTCCATATCCTAAGCCCCACGAGTCCATATCGTAAGCCCCGAGTCCATATCGCAAGCCCCACACTAACATGAATGATAAAAAATTACTGAAAAAGTAAAATATCTGGGAAATATCAAGCAATTAGTGTACCCTTTGCTTCACTCACAAGTCCAGGCCATTACACCCGCAGGAGATAACGATTTGTAAATAGTTGTTGGGGGTAATGAGGAGTGATCGGGGGTGTAATTTTATGGAAGATCCATCAGCGATGAGTGTGAAGGCTCGCCTGCTGCGCCATTGTCATTAGCAAATTGTATAACTCAAAATGGGAAATATATATTTTAATTGAGGAGTTTTAACATTTATGAGAGTAATCAGTAACTCTGGATCAGTAAATAATGAAGTTTTCTTCTGCTGGCTTACAGCATACCAGTATATTATATATATATATATATATATATATATATATATATATATATATATATATATATATATATATATATATATAATATTAGTGATTATAATATAATTATAATATTATCATAATATTAGTGTTCAGTGAGAAACCACAAGGTCTCCTCTGAATACTTTTTATTTTCTTCTCCGAGGCTATGGGTCCCCACATTGGCACCAGAGGTGGTACCTCTGGACCCAATGTGGGGACCCATAGGTACAGCTCAGAATGGAAGCAAGTCGACGAAGAACTCTGTAGGGTAAGGCAGGTCCTAGTCAATAACGGCTTCTCCAATGGTTTCGTCGAAGACATCATAAGAAGGAAAGTGAAAAGCCATGCAACCTCTGAAGAGACAACTAACACAACACCTATACCCCCTATTAGACTATTTTACAGGAACTTCTTTTCCACAGCTCATAAAACGGAGGAAAGGGTCCTGAAAGATATTGTTAATAGAAACGTTATCCCTACCGACAAAAATCAGAGGATACAACTGACGATTTACTATAAAACCAGAAAAACGGCCAGCCTACTCATGAGAAACTCTCCAGACACAAAACAGAACGCTTTAAAAGAGACTAACGTCGTCTATGCCTTCAAATGCCCTCTTGGGGACTGTAAGCTCCAAAAAACCCAGTATATAGGCAAGACAACAACATCTCTTTCTAGGCGTTTAACGATGCATAAGCAACAGGGCTCCATTAAGGAACATATAATCTCTTCCCACAACCAAACCATCGCCAGAGAAATCCTAGTAAACAACACAGAAATCATCGATAGATACAGCGATAGCAGGCGGCTTGACGTTTGCGAGGCACTACACATCAAGAAGTCAACACCAGCAATCAACAGCCAATTATTGCACAACTATATTCTACCCACCTCAAGACTCCGCTCCAATATAGAAGCATCAAGAAATATGGACCAATAGGCTTTCTACAAACACTTCTATTCAATATCCATTGTTTCGTGTTCTGTCTTGTGTTGATGAAATTAATACCCTATTAATACCACATCTTGTTCTGTCTTGTGTTAATGCCACATCACCCCTTCCACCTCACTCAAATGTAGATATAAAATCGGAGATGCGTAAGTTCTATTCAGTTGTGTATTTGTGAACTAAAGTCTTTGAAAATGTAATAAGTTTTACCCAACGCGCTCGTGTCGCGTCAGACTAGAAATAAAAATGAATTTTGGAGAATTGATTTTTGATTTACCTCCAACAGTGAAAAGAAATGTACGAAAGATTGAGAAAATTCGTGTTAGAATTATTAATCTTACTTTTTCGGTCATATTTAATAATATATGTCTACAGGAAAGACTGCTACCAAAATATACTAATATATATATATATATATATATATATATATATATATATATATATATATATATATATATATATATATATATATATATATATATATATATATATATATATATATATATATATCTGAACAGTACACTGACTGCATGTTAATACTTGAAAATGTAAATTCCAAACGCCCTGGCTGGGACTACAACCTCCGCCCGCGTGATGCAAAGCTGAGTGCTGTACCACTGTACCACCACACAAGGATGAGTGCTGTACTACTGTACCACCACACCACAAAGCTCAGTATTGTACCACTGTACCATCACACAAAGCTGAGTGCTGTACCACTGTACCACCACACAAAACTGAGTGCTGTACCACTGTACCCCCACACCACAAAGCTCAGTATTGTACCACTGTACCACCACACAAAGCTGAGTGCTGTACTACTGTTTCACTACCCCACAAAACTCAGTGCTGTACTACTACAAAACCACACCTCAAACCTGAGTGCTGTACCACTGTACAAACACACCACAAAGCTGAGTGCTGTACAACTGTGAAACTACACCACAAAGCTGAGTGCTGTACCACTGTACCACCACACCACAAGCTGAGTGCTGTACCACCACACCACAAAAGCGTGGGAAGAGTCTTAATGAACACATTCAACACCATGTCCGAGTGCATTCGGGATATGTGGTCAACTATTTCATCCATTCTAGTTTTAGGCCACGGAACATACAATATCAAATGATAAAAACCTGAATGGTCCCGAAGCTGCATTTTAATCCTTTAAAATTCCAAACGACTCTTGCGTTTGGAAATTTCCAAATGTGTGTAAATTACGAAGAAATTAACACGTGACGAATAATGTGACACTGTTGACCACGAGGAAGACAGGAAATTCCTTAAGTACTTTCGTATTTAACAATGCATCTTCATAAGTTTGGAGGTTGCAAGTCAGTCGTGGTGATATATAGCCAGGGAGGACAACATTGAGGTGATGAGGTGTGGTGAAAAACAATGTACGGTTCATGAATATAAGACCATGCATTCATATGTTCATGAAGAACATACACTCATATGTTCATGAATATGAGAGCAGACATTCATATGTTCATGAAACTTTACGCTTACTTTTCTACATTAATTATATTACAATCGCTTTCGCAATCGAATGCTTAAAATATGCTGGGAAGTAATAGGAATAAAATCGTTAAACACGAATGGGCATTAGCAAAGCAATGTTGTGAATCCTTTAATAATATGGCTTTCCAAGATGCGTATGACGAGTGACATCGACAACTATCGATTTAAACTATTTTCCAACTATAACCGTTCAATTAACTGACGGATAGTTTGATGTAAATTCTCTAAAAAAAAAATCTGGGCCTCACTCGCAGCCGTCCACAACACCAGCAATTTTTGTTCGCCACCAATAAAATATTAAAAAGACACACAAAAAATGAAAAAGCTCAGATATAAATTCTTTTAGACCCTGGAAAATAGTTCTAGTTCCAGAGACTTATTGGGCATTAATTTCTCTATTGGCTCAAGAATTACTTCCCTGATAACCACTGGTCTGGTCCCCTTCAAGAGAGAGAGAGAGAGACTGAGAAAGCATAATTTACATTCTCCAGAGAGGCGAAGAAGTAGGGGTGACATGATTAAAGTGTACTGAAGGATGAATGGGTGTAATAAAGTGAACATTAATAAGGCGAGGCACGTACTGATCCACTCGTCTGAAAATAAAGGAGATGACGACGTTTCCGTCCGTCTTAGACCATTATCAAGTCGTATAAAGAAAGAGTGGTAGAGAAAGTCAATGTCTTTATATGTCACACAATATGGTATGTGTGGTGAAAGGTGAGAAGGATGAGGTATATCAGGAGAGTTAATAGTGAAAAACAAGACTGCAGGTCTAATGACGAGGAGAAAGAGGTGACATAGAGACAAAAAGAGACAACAACATGAAGAGGAAGGAAAAACAAAGAATCTAGAGGGGCTAAAGCCAAGTTAAATCACGTTTGTTAAGAAGGTTGGAGCACCTGACTATGTACTGAGGAAGGCAAGAGTCAAAAAGCCAGGACTAAGGGGCATGTTAGGCATCAGAGCCGATTCGATAAGACGGAGTAAATGAAGAGGCAAGAAAAAATATTTTGAAGATCATCTGATATATATATATATATTAGTCTTCAAAAATAATATAAAATAATTATATAATTTAATAACAAGGTAATCAGAGTAAAGATGGGAATAATGTGGGAGAAGTATACGAGAAGGAGGCAGAGAACATAAACATAGACGAGAAGTGAATGGGGGAAGAATTCTTCCAACTTTTAAGGGAGTCCGCCACATGACACCACAATATATTGGTCGTGTATGTAACGTCTTCAATTCCGGTGAAGAGTTCCTGTTAGTCTGGCGCAGCTATGCGACGTACAACCCGTTGTACGGGACCAGAACTAGACAAACTGATTACGTTTTTCTATCGGAGAGACATTTCTATAGACTAACCATGAGCATTTCCACGCTATCACAGACGTCCTCTGAATACGCAGGTGAGACAGCAACAAACCGCTGAAATCGGCTTCTGACGCGGCCCTAAATGATGGCTGGACGCAATGCGCTTTTTTGCGTCAGGGGACGTGTCATGTATTTTATAGTTTGTGGTACATGCCTGCCAGCCGTCGCTCTAGTGTCAAAGAATAATGCTTCGCTCCACTGAATGTTGCTCTGTACTGACCTCCATATCTGCGGACACGCAAACAACGGCTCTCTGCTTACCTCCTGGGGCATACAGAAATATATTCTGGTAATATTGTGCCCACAGTTCTGGGTCTCTACTTACCAGCTGGGGCATTGGTGCCCACAGCTCTGGGTATCTCTGGTCACTAGTGCCTTGGACATCAAAGATATCAGGGGTTCAGTCCTGATATCCTTATTTGTCTGGAGCGCTATAGAGATGTGCCTATTTGAGTACACAGCGACCACTTTAACAATTACTCAGCTACAAAATTACATATGAAATCCAGAGTTAAAAGATTTCCAAAATCCCGAATCTTGTGCGAGTTACTGCTTATTGTACTAACACAGGCGATTAACATTGTTCAATATGCAGTTTGCTTTTATAGAACGAAGGATAAATGTAAATATCAAAGCTTGGAATTGCATCGCCATAAAAGCTTCGATTCTGGTAATATTAATTAGCTAATATAGACCTGGGCGTGATGTCTACTAATTTCAAATACAAATAATAATATGAGAGCTGCAGCCATTATTACAGTCGAATGAAATAGTACTGAGATACTATTTCACCTGTTACAAAGACACAATTGCACCCATTTTATAGCAACTCTTGTGCCTATTAGAGATGTATTATTGTACCCATTATAGATGCTCCATTGCTCGCAGTACAAACACACTAATGCACTTCCTACAAATGTATTACTGTAACCATTGCAAAACGTACTATTACACCTATTTCAGACATATAATTGCACCCCATTACATCGGTGCTTATGAATCCATTTTAAGGCACTATTTCAACAGCAGCAACAGAGGTACTATTGTACCTATTTCAAAGACGCTATTATACATATTACACAAGCCCTACTGAACCCATTACAAAGATTAAATTACACTCATTATCAAGGCACTGCTGAATCTAATTCAGGAGTACTATTGAGTCCACTAGAAGATGGGGAAAACCCGATTTGCATGTTTTGCATAATTTCCTAAATAAACCAGAGGTGCATGAAATTTACACTACAAAAACTTGTGCCAAGTAAAACAATCGAAATCAAATTGTAAGTGCACTATTTTAGTTCTCTCACTGAGTGCTTTATAAAGTGTACTCTGTATCAGTGTATTTTATCAGTGCACTTTATTAGTTGAACTCTGTAAATGCACACTACATGTGCACTCAATTACAGCACCCACGAAGAACAATATTCTTATAAAACAGAATATTATTATAAATTAGAACAATGTTTTCTTATAGATGACCAACAATCCCATAAATTAAATGAATTTTTTTATTCAGGAAAAGTACGTACATAGTTGATTTACAAATATAATGTTGGATTTATAGTACATAGAGCAAGTACATACAATACATAAAACCACTAATACGCATAGCGTTTCGGGCAAAATGGAAAGGAGAACAATGTTCTCAAACTATAATAATGTTCTCGTGTAGAAGAACACTGTTCTCATATAGAACAATGTCCCCCTAAAGCAGTACAATATTTTAATAAAGTCGAACAATGCCCTTGTAGAACAAGAAAAAGATCCTTATGAAGAAGAACAATGTCAAAAAAGTAAAATATTTTTATAAAGCAGAACAATGTTCTCCCCCCCCCCTTTCCCAACTCTCCCCCCTCCCCTTCTCTCCCACAACATCTCCTCCTCTCTAACCTCCCCCTCTCTTCAGGCGTCCCCTCCTCTCCTTCTTTTCCTTCCATCTGTCTCTGTTTTTTGTCTTCCTGTCTCTCTCTGTCTTTACCCTGGCTGCCCTGGTCTCTCTGTAGGCCTATCTCTCTCTGTCTGTTTCTGTTTCAGTCTGTCTCCACCCTCTCTGTTTTATTCTGCCTGTCTACCACTTGCATGTGGGTGGTCTGCCTGTGGGAGGGATCTACTGGTGGGAAATATCTATAAAATATATATATAATATTTACCCGTTTGCTTTGAGAGAGGCGGCAGAGCTTGAGAAAGGTTTTGAAGCTGTGAAAGCATCATTTGTTTTACACAATAAGCAAATAATAACAATGAAATTTAATTAAGTTCAATTAAATTTAAAAGTGTTCATTTTCATGAGATCTGTGCATACATTATTCTGAGAACATGTTTTGAAATCTTTAGGCAGATGTAGTATATAGTTAGTATCTTAATGTAGCACACTGTTCCCTCTAAAAATTATTCTGGCCATCCCGACGAGTCTATGTTAGTCCCATACAACAGACTATTCCCCCTGTAAAATTGAGTGAAGTCAGCCCCAGTCTGGCCTTGAACCTTGGGCAAGCAAGCAAACATTCTCTTTTATATAGATGGAAATGTCTGTTCGAGGTTGGAGGCCCCTGGGGAAAAGAGGGAGAGAAGGGGGAAATGGGGGATAGAAGAGAGGGAAGATAGGGAAAGAGAAGGAGGGGTGACAAGCATGTGGGAAAAACGGTGGTGGAGGAAGAAGCGGAGGGGGGAGGAGAAGGGGAAGGGGTGAAATGGGGACAGAATATCCCCGGGCACCGCCGGGTACACCAACTAGTGCACAAATAAGTTCAACAACTTGCTACAAAAGTTGAAAAATTTGTTAAGATATTTGAGAAATATATTTTTGTTCAGTGTCATATTGTTCGTTATTCCCCCTACCGTGGGACTCAAGAGTTACCCTGGGACTCAAGAGTTACCGTGGGACTCAAGAGTTACCGTGGGACTCAAGAGTTACCGTGGGACTCAAGAATTACCGTGGGACTCAAGAATTACCGTGGGACTCAAGAGTTACCGTGGGACTCAAGAGTTACCGTGGGACTCAAGAGTTACCGTGGGACTCAAGAATTACAGTGGGACTCAAGAATTACCGTGGGACTCAAGAGTTACCGTGGGACTCAAGAGTTACCGTGGGACTCAAGAGTTACCGTGGGACTCAAGAGTTACCCTGGGACTCAAGAGTTACCGTGGGACTCAAGAGTTACCATTGGACTCAAGAGTTACCGTGGGACTCAAGAGTTACCCTGGGACTCAAGAGTTACCGTGGGACTCAAGAGTTACCGTGGGACTCAAGAGTTACCGTGGGACTCAAGAGTTACCGTGGGACTCAAGAGTTACCGTGGGACTCAAGAGTTACCGTGGGACTCAAGAGTTACCGTGGGACTCAAGAGTTACCGTGGGACTCAAGAGTTACCGTGGGACTCAAGAGTTACCCTGGGACTCAAGAGTTACCCTGGGACTCAAGAGTTACCGTGGGACTCAAGAGTTACCCTGGGACTCAAGAGTTACCGTGCGACTCAAGAGTTACCGTGGGACTCAAGAGTTACCGTGGGACTCAAGAGTTACCGTGGGACTCAAGAGTTACCGTGGGACTCAAGAGTTACCGTGGGACTCAAGAGTTACCGTGGGACTCAAGAGTTACCGTGGGACTCAAGAGTTATCCTGGGACTCAAGAGTTACCGTGGGACTCAAGAGTTACTGTGGGACTCAAGAGTTACCGTGGGACTCAAGAGTTACCGTGGGACTCAAGAGTTACCCTGGGACTCAAGAGTTATCCTGGGACTCAAGAGTTACCGTGGGACTCAAGAGTTACCGTGGGACTCAAGAGTTACCCTGGGACTCAAGAGTTACCGTGGGACTCAAGAGTTACCGTGGGACTCAAGAGTTACCGTGGGACTCAAGAGTTACCGTGGGACTCAAGAATTACCGTGGGACTCAAGAGTTACCGTGGGACTCAAGAGTTACCGTGGGACTCAAGAATTACCTTGGGACTCAAGAGTTACCGTGGGACTCAAGAATTACCGTGGGACTCAAGAGTTACCGTGGGACTCAAGAGTTACCGTGGGACTCAAGAGTTACCCTGGGACTCAAGAGTTATCCTGGGACTCAAGAATTACCGTGGGACTCAAGAGTTACCGTGGGACTCAAGAGTTACCGTGGGACTCAAGAATTACCTTGGGACTCAAGAGTTACCGTGGGACTCAAGAATTACCGTGGGACTCAAGAGTTACCGTGGGACTCAAGAGTTACCGTGGGACTCAAGAGTTACCGTGGGACTCAAGAGTTACCCTGGGACTCAAGAGTTATCCTGGGACTCAAGAATTACCGTGGGACTCAAGAGTTACCGTGGGACTCAAGAATTACCGTGGGACTCAAGAGTTACCGTGGGACTCAAGAGTTACCGTGGGACTCAAGAGTTACCGTGGGACTCAAGAGTTACCGTGGGACTCAAGAGTTACCGTGGGACTCAAGAGTTACCGTGGGACTCAAGAATTACCGTGGGACTCAAGAGTTACCGTGGGACTCAAGAGTTACCGTGGGACTCAAGAGTTACCCTGGGACTCAAGAGTTATCCTGGGACTCAAGAATTACCGTGGGACTCAAGAGTTACCGTGGGACTCAAGAGTTACCGTGGGACTCAAGAATTACCTTGGGACTCAAGAGTTACCGTGGGACTCAAGAATTACCGTGGGACTCAAGAGTTACCGTGGGACTCAAGAGTTACCCTGGGACTCAAGAGTTATCCTGGGACTCAAGAATTACCGTGGGACTCAAGAGTTACCGTGGGACTCAAGAGTTACCGTGGGACTCAAGAATTACCTTGGGACTCAAGAGTTACCGTGGGACTCAAGAATTACCGTGGGACTCAAGAGTTACCGTGGGACTCAAGAGTTACCGTGGGACTCAAGAGTTACCATGGGACTCAAGAGTTACCGTGGGACTCAAGAGTTACCCTGGGACTCAAGAGTTACCGTGGGACTCAAGAGTTACCGTGGGACTCAAGAATTACCGTGGGACTCAAGAATTACCGTGGGACTCAAGAGTTACCGTGGGACTCAAGAGTTACCGTGGGACTCAAGAGTTACCCTGGGACTCAAGAGTTACCCTGGGACTCAAGAGTTACCGTGGGACTCAAGAGTTACCATGGGACTCAAGAGTTACCGTGGGACTCAAGAGTTACCCTGGGACTCAAGAGTTACCGTGGGACTCAAGAGTTACCGTGGGACTCAAGAGTTACCGTGGGACTCAAGAGTTACCGTGGGTCTCAAGAGTTACCGTGGGACTCAAGAGTTACCGTGGGACTCAAGAGTTACCGTGGGACTCAAGAGTTACCGTGGGACTCAAGAGTTACCGTGGGACTCAAGAGTTACCGTGGGACTCAAGAGTTACCCTGGGACTCAAGAGTTACCCTGGGACTCAAGAGTTACCGTGGGACTCAAGAGTTACCCTGGGACTCAAGAGTTACCGTGCGACTCAAGAGTTACCGTGGGACTCAAGAGTTACCGTGGGACTCAAGAGTTACCGTGGGACTCAAGAGTTACCGTGGGACTCAAGAGTTACCGTGGGACTCAAGAGTTACCGTGGGACTCAAGAGTTACCGTGGGACTCAAGAGTTACCCTGGGACTCAAGAGTTACCGTGGGACTCAAGAGTTACTGTGGGACTCAAGAGTTACCGTGGGACTCAAGAGTTACCGTGGGACTCAAGAGTTACCCTGGGACTCAAGAGTTATCCTGGGACTCAAGAGTTACCGTGGGACTCAAGAGTTACCGTGGGACTCAAGAGTTACCCTGGGACTCAAGAGTTACCGTGGGACTCAAGAGTTACCGTGGGACTCAAGAGTTACCGTGGGACTCAAGAGTTACCGTGGGACTCAAGAATTACCGTGGGACTCAAGAGTTACCGTGGGACTCAAGAGTTACCGTGGGACTCAAGAATTACCTTGGGACTCAAGAGTTACCGTGGGACTCAAGAATTACCGTGGGACTCAAGAGTTACCGTGGGACTCAAGAGTTACCGTGGGACTCAAGAGTTACCCTGGGACTCAAGAGTTATCCTGGGACTCAAGAGTTACCGTGGGACTCAAGAGTTACCGTGGGACTCAAGAGTTACCCTGGGACTCAAGAGTTACCGTGGGACTCAAGAGTTACCGTGGGACTCAAGAGTTACCGTGGGACTCAAGAGTTACCGTGGGACTCAAGAATTACCGTGGGACTCAAGAGTTACCGTGGGACTCAAGAGTTACCGTGGGACTCAAGAATTACCTTGGGACTCAAGAGTTACCGTGGGACTCAAGAATTACCGTGGGACTCAAGAGTTACCGTGGGACTCAAGAGTTACCGTGGGACTCAAGAGTTACCGTGGGACTCAAGAATAATTGAAAATGTATCTGAAACAAACTGTTCATGTGTCAACACAATGAACTTATAAAAGCTCAATTTTATCATAAACCGATTTGTTCATAACAGTTAATATCTTTAACAATGTACTTTGGCCACATTAGTAAAATCCTAGAAAACCTGGAATTAAATCAACAAACTATATTCCAGTGTTCAGAATTATTAAACCATATTCCATTGTTCGAAATTATTAAACCATTTTCCAGTGTTCGGAATTATTAAATCATTTTCCAGTGTTCGGAATTATTAAACCATATTTCATTGTTCGAAATTATTCAATCATATTCCAGCTTTCGGAATTATTAAACCATATTCCAGTGTTCGGAATGTAGCTAATTCATCATTTATGAATCATCAATTCTTTTATGAGTTAAAAATAAAATTAAACAACCGAGTTTACTAAATATTAACAGAGCATTTCTGTTAGTTTATCAATGCGTTACCATTAAATAATTTCAGTTAGCAATTAGTGTGAGCAAATTCCATTGCTGTGAATGTAAATATGTGGATCACAGCCTGTAGGCTATCCTATGTACTGTGTCCACCAGGAGGTATGTTTGTGTACACTCTTCCTTCCCCTCCTCACACATCAGAGGGCTCCTCGTGTCCCCTCACAAACTCTAATGTGGTGAATGTCGTCGTTGTACAACCGACCCCTCAACCCCTTGTCGGCTGTGTCGAACAAGTGTCACCTTCACACTCTAGCGCAGTCCACCCTGCAGAGACCTGTGGCAGGATGGTTTGGTTTTCCATTAATGGGCTACTGCTGACCTCAAGCTACAATGCAAACAGTTTCATAACTCCCTGGTACCTATTTACTGCTAGGTAGACAGAGGTATCAGGTAGTGGGAAACGTGTTTAAACACTTCTGTCCTACCGTGGGAATCGAACCCGGTTGTGGATTGATTGCACTGATCTCTGGACATCACTAGGTGTTCTTGGCAAGGGGATGTCTCAAAAGTTTTCACGACTGCATGATGAATAAAAGACAAATAACGATATTGCGTTTAATTAGTTTATTGTGAAGGTCGAATGTAAGGTCGAACTCCCTCCCCTGGGGATGGAGTTACTCCCTCCCACCTTGGGGAGGGAGTAGAATAGTTCCAGAAACTCTCCACCCGAGTGATCTTTCACAGGTAAATCGGTTGATTTATTCCGTACCATTGTACGTGATATTATTTATGATAGTGTCTAGTTTATAAATGATAAACTACACACTATTACGTGTTTGATAACAATATGGGCCAATAATATTAAAAGCCTATAAGAATCTCCGTCCACTTGGAACAGTCGGAACAGCGACGGACTCGGCGTTTCTTTTTAGGGTCAATGTTCGATCCCCGACGATACATTAAGTGATTGGTCTCCTTGATTAACCCCCCCCCCCCCGCCCCCTTTCCTTATACCTTAGCTCTTTGTCCTCATATTCCGTCCAAGTTCAGTTTAGTCACCTGGCCCACTCTCTTCAACTACTTGACCTTACTAAGCATCTTAGCCACTTGCAGAGATCCTTCAGACTGACCCATGACATGACATACATAATAAGATCAGTGTTATCTTTACTGAGGTTCTTTACTGAGATATATTAAGTTTATGCTGCCTCAAGCTAATGCCTCTAATCAATATTTACAACCTGGGCTCCAGTGTTTCTTCATATTGATATAGCTACATAGAAGTGCACTCTACTGAATATTACTAAATTACTGTTTCAAATTCTAGAATTTAAAGGTACAGAACCAGTTTTTCTGTGGCGTGTGAAATTTTACACTTCGTGTTCTACGTTGTTCTATAGTTAGCATAATTTTAGTTCAGTCACCCACTAATTTTCCTGAGTGTTCTTGCTAAATTTAATCAAGAGGAGTTTACGAGTCAGTAAATGGAGTCAGCAGGTTCCCAGACACTAACCACAAACTCACCCCCAAACACACGCCTCTACGTAAACACTCACTTGTTAACTCTACACTACAATACACTATACTACACTTCAATGAACAATTTGTTCACTCACTTGCTTGATTTAGTGAGTGAATGTCTTGACCAGACCACACACAAGAAGGTAAAGGGACGACGACGTTTCGGTCCGTCAATAAACCCACAATCGACTTGAGAATGGTCCAGGACGGACCGAAACGTCGTCGTCCCTTCACCTTCTAGTGTGTGGTCTGGTCAACATACTTTAGCCACGTTATTGTGACTCATCGCCTGCATGAGTGAGTGTCTGCTTGTAACAACCGCCAGACGAGAGAACTTGCACAAATTTCGCTTAACCTGGTCAATTCCAGCATTTCTCCTGCCCGGTTCCGTTAAATCATTTATAGTCATTGGCGAGTGTTGAAACAAATCCAGTCATGGAATCTAAATAATCGAATTGCCACTGTCAATCAGACCTGCAGTAATTGCACTTCCTGACGCCTATTATTTCAACAGTGACGCCAAATTTTCACAATATGGTCACAAAATGCTTCGCAGAATGTGGAACAATGTTTCTGATACATTATTTGTTATAAATAATAATAAAAATAATCGATTTGTTTTTACTACATATGATTCAAATACGAAATCACAAAAGGATTCAGTTAGAGTCACTTAGAAGGATCAGTGTTTTATAGTAAAACATCGATGAAAAGTAATATATATATATATATATATATATATATATATATATATATATATATATATATATATATATATATATATATATATATATATATATATATATATATATATATGTCGTACCTAGTAGCCAGAACGCACTTATCAGCCTACTATGCAAGGCCTGATTTGCCTAATAAGCCAAGTTTTCCTGAATTAATATATTTTCTCTAGTGTTTTTGTTATGAAATGATAAAGCTACCCATTTCATTATGTATGAGGTCAATATTTTTTTATTGAAGTTAATATTAACGTAGATATATGACCGAACCTAACCAACCCTACCTAACCTAACCTAACCTATCTTTATAAGTTAGGTTAGGTTAGGTAGCAGAAAAAGTTAGGTTAGGTTAGGTTAGGTAGGTTAGGTAGACGAAAAAACATTAATTCATGAAAACTTGGCTTATTAGGCAAATCGGGCCTTGAATAGTAGGCTGAGAAGTGCGTTCTGGCTATTAGGTACGACATATATATATATATATATATATATATATATATGTCGTACCTAGTAGCCAGAACGCACTTGTCAGCCTACTATGCATGGCCCGATTTGCCTAATAAGCCAAGTTTTCATGAATTAATTGTTTTTCGGCTACCTAACCTAACCTAACCTATAAAGATAGGTTAGGTTAGGTTAGGTAGGGTTGGTTAGGTTCGGTCATATATCTACGTTAATTTTAAATCTAATAAAAAAAAAATTGACCTCATACATAATGAAATTTGTAGGTTTATCATTTCATAAGAAAAAAATTACAGAAAATATATTAATTCAGTAAAACTTGGCTTATTAGGCAAATCGGGCCTTGCATAGTAGGCTGAGAAGTGCGTTCTGGCTACTAGGTACGACATATATATATATATATATATATATATATATATATATATATATATGTATATATATATATATATATATATATATATATATATATATATATATATATTCGTTTTCATAACGCCAATGTGATACTTTGTATTCCCGGCTTGGTGCCATCTTTCCATAATTACTGACTTTTGAATAAAGTCCTAAAATTATCATGAAACACCACCTCGGTTCACGCAGCTTTGGTCTCGTTAGTGAGCACTGACAGTGAACCAGTACAGCACATTACTTCTGCTCTCTACCTTCAGGCGAGTACGGTTGCTATCACGCACAGTTGGTGGGGAGAGCCGTGTTAAAAGTTCTGTATCGGCGTGATATTTTCCACAATGTTTCCCAGCTGGCCAGCACAAGATTTTTGTGCTGCCAGCACAAAAAGTATTTGTTATATTTGTGTGTTACATTTACTCTCATGATATTTCCTTCAAGGAAATTCCCGCCTCTCAACTGGCAATCAACTGTTTACTAACAATCGACTTGAGAATGGTCCAGGACGGACCGAAACGTCGTCGTCCCTTCAACTTCTAGTGTGTGGTCTGGTCAACATATTTCCTTCAAATTGCTAAATGGAGACAATGTGTATGTGCGAGCCTATGTGTTTGTGTGTGTGTACTTACCTATGTGTAGTTACAGAATGAACTACTCTTCCCAGTACTCTTCGTTAAATGACTCTGATGGTTAAATGATGTTAACAGACTGAGGGATTTGGCCTCCACCGCCTTTTTACTTAACTTCCTCCAACCGTCTGCCACTGCAAAACAGAACTTTCTGATATATTTTATATCTTTGCTTTCTAGCCACGAATTTATGACCTCTTGAACAAATCCACAAGGGCTGTGATGAGGGTTCGAACCTACGTCCGAGATGATCCCAGAGGCGCTTTAGTCAATTATGCCACGACATGGTCAAAAGAATTGCAACCGGGAGTGCTACTGCCCTCACACGGATCCCGCAAACCCTCCGAGACACAAACCGGGCTTTTACACAATTACCCCCATGCACCCGGACTCTGTCAACAAGCTCTTCGTCCTCATTTCAATATACACAGAAATTCCAACAGCGTGATACATCAAATGAATAAATCCCTCGTGGATTTGTTCATTTGATCTATCACGCTATTGTGATTTCTGTGTATTACAATCACTTGCTCTCGAAGTTGCAATTTTCATGAATTTGGGTTTGTTAATCTTCTAGTTTCCTGTAACTATTTAGTACGTAATGATCATATCTTCTCATTTTATTCTATCTTTCCATTCCTCTGTAACTCTCGTTTTTCAGTTCCAGAAGTCATATGGTAAGGTGTCTTTGCACATTTTTCAATATGTTGATGTGCTTCTTGAGATCTGGGCACCACACAACCACCGCATATTCTAATTTTGGTCTCACAAAAGTCGTGAACAACTTCTTTAGTAGTCACCTAGTTGTATTCACCTAGTTGTGTTTGCGGGGATTGAGCTCTGGCTCTTTGGTCCCGCCTCTCAACCGTCAATCAACAGGTGTACAGATTCCTGAGCCTATTGGGCTCTATCATATCTACACTTGAAACTGTGTATGGAGTCAGCCTCCACCACATCACTTCCTAATGCATTCCATTTGTCAACCACTCTGACACTAAAAAAGTTCTTTCTAATATCTCTGTGGCTCATTTGGGCACTCAGTTTCCACCTGTGTCCCCTTGTGCATGTTCCCCTTGTGTTAAATAGACTGTCTTTATCTACCCTATCAATTCCCTTCAGAATCTTGAATGTGGTGATCATGTCCCCCCTAACTCTTCTGTCTTCCAGCGAAGTGAGGTTTAATTCCCGTAGTCTCTCCTCATTGCTCATACCTCTCAGCTCGGGTACTAGTCTGGTGGCAAACCTTTGAACCTTTTCCAGTTTAGTCTTATCCTTGACTAGATATGGACTCCATGCTGGGGCTGCATACTCCAGGATTGGCCTGACATATGTGGTATACAAAGTTCTGAATGATTCTTTACACAAGTTTCTGAATGCCGTTCGTATGTTGGCCAGCCTGGCATATGCCGCTGATGTTATCCGCGCACACACACACACACACACACACACACACAATCTCTGATCCTCAGTCTCTCACACACACACTTCAGTCTCTGATCCTCGTCTTACCAACTGTCGTTAGATAACAAGCGAACTTGTCCATGTTCAAGCACGCAAGTGACAAAATATGAAGAAACCCATAAACAATGTTTCAAAATTATTTTAATGCTCATTTTTTTTGCAAGGGCATAGCAATATTTGTTGGACATGTAACTCAGCTAACTATGTGGACCAGTTAGCTACCCCTGGGAACCACTATATCATGGATTCCAAGACCCACCACCACCACCACACCACCACCACACCATCACCACCACCACCACCACCACCACACCATCATCACCACCATCACCACCACCACCACACCACCACACCACCACCACACCATCACCACCATCACCACCACCACACCATCACCACCATCACCACCACCACACCACCACCACCACACCACCACCACCACCACACCACCACCACACCACCACCACACCACCACCACACCACCACCACCACACCATCACCACCATCACCACCACCACACCACAACCACCATCACCACCACCACCACACCACACCACCACACCACACCACCACACCACACCACCACACCACCACCACCACACCACCACCACACCACACCACCACACCACCACACCACCACCACCACACCACCACCACCACACCACACCACCACACCACACCACACCACCACCACCACACCACCACCACACCACACCACCACACCACCACCACCACACCATCACCACCACCACCACACCACCACCACCACACCACCACCACCACACCATCACCACCATCATCACCACCACACCATCACCACCATCACCACCACCACCACACCACCACCACACCACACCACACCACCACACCACCACCACCACCACACCATCACCACCACCACCACACCATCACCACCATCACCACCACCACACCATCACCACCATCACCACACCACCACACCACACCATCACCACACCACTACCACCACCACCACCACCATCACCACACCACCACCACCACACCATCACCACACCACTACCACCACCACCACCACCATCACCACACCACCACCACCACACCATCACCACACCACCACCACCACACCACACCACCACACCACCACCACCACACCACCACCACACCACACCACCACACCACCACCACCACCACACCATCACCACCACCACCACACCACCACCACCACACCATCACCACACCACTACCACCACCACCACCATCACCACACCATTCCCTGCTGTGCCGGGGGCAGGCTGTCATCCGTATGGTCAATATCAATATTATGTTTGAAGGGTAAACAACGAACAGCAGAGAGATGCCGCAAGCCTCAAAAAACAAGTTTTGGTCTCTGAGCTCTGAATATTGTAGCAGCCTGAGCCCTGGACACTGGCGGCAACTGGGGCTACTACTTGTATTATGACAAAATGTTCTGTTCACTTGGGGAGTAAGACGTCGTGTTAGCTGGGGAATGGTGATGTACTTCAGGCCATAATGGAGAGAGAAC
The DNA here is from genome assembly GCF_040958095.1 of Procambarus clarkii. Classification (NCBI taxonomy): domain Eukaryota; kingdom Metazoa; phylum Arthropoda; class Malacostraca; order Decapoda; family Cambaridae; genus Procambarus; species Procambarus clarkii. Next base: position 53,304,557 of record NC_091150.1, on the reverse strand, counting down.
GTCTTCAAGAGGCGTATCACGAGGGATTTCAGAGTGATGGGTAGGGGAAATGTGTTTTCCTCGAGACATCACTTAATGGGCGTTTAAGACATTTTATAATGTCTGAAGCTCCTATAAGCTTCGTGAATAACCTCTTTAGAAAAGGGTATTCAGGTTGCTTACGCAACTTATTGGTTTTAACTAGATTTAGATAAATCTTATCATCTTAATTACTCGAAACCTATGTAATGGCCAGGTAACTATAAATATATGTTGTGCAAATTTTGCTGTTTAAATGGAATGGCTGTTTAAAAAATGTCTTCATTACTATTTTGATTTCTTTCAATAATTATTGACGGATCAAACCCAAGGTGATTAAGTCTTTTCCATGGGCCATAAAGATTTATTGTTGTCAAATTGTATACTTCTTTAACTAAATCAGATCTGCTTGTTGAGTGTGACTGCCCGGCACTGCAGGTCAATGATCAATTGTATTTTAGTCGCAGTGGGACGTTACTTACCTTGTAATAAATCAACTATGCCTTGCTAGGAGCTAAATGTTCCTTGGCTTGTGATAAATACATTTGGCAGCGGCTGAAAGTTACTTTGCAATTCCTAAAAAAACATGTTTCATATAATTTTTCAATACAATGCTTTGTGTGAGATGCGTCACATGTATCACGACCTAATGTATGACTCGAGATGTGTGACAAAACCTTCACATCTTCCTCTTATTCAAGTGTTGATTGGAGCAGCACGTGCAGCTAGCCAGCTAATTTTTAAGCGTTCCTAGAGAGATTGGCGTCGGAAAGTAAAAACAGAACTTTTAGTGTCAAATTAAAAAGACAAATTTCTTTCACCAATTTACACCTTGCATACTGAATACTTTGAAATTAAATCTTTTCTTCCAAACATGCTTTTATACGCATCATATTTCATGTCTATTTAGATGCGCTTAAGTGTTCTGCAATATCAGACACTTTTATAATGGGCCGTGATCTGGAGAGGTGATGGTAGACTCACACAGCTTCACAAAGATGTACAACAAAAGTATTAGGCTCAGAAACCTTGATTGAAAGTTAAGAATTGGGACCAAAGTGCTCATCAAGCAAGTAACACACATACACACACGTCGTGAGGGACGCATCAACAAGGAACCGCATGGAGGTGAGGAAACATGGAGAGCTAAACCGTTGGAAGTGGCGACAAGAAACGTTTTAAGTCAGCATGTCAGGGGATCCACAAGAATGAGAGGCGACGATGAACCAGCGAGACTCGACCTAATTTTCACTCTCAGCTACTCCGACATAAGGGCAAACGGTTTTGAAGCCCCTGTGGGAATGAGTGATCACAGCGTCCTGATGTTTAAATATTTGGTCGAAGATGGGTTAATATACTCAAAGAAGGGCCCAGAAAACAAAAGGCCTGCATTATGGAAGGGAAACTATGAGGAGATAAGAAAATTCCTGACAGATACAGTTTGGGAAACAGAGCTCAGAAGAAAGACGGCCCAAGACATAATGTATTACATCATGGAGAAGTGTAAGAAAGTAGCAGACAAGTTCGTCCCAGTCCAAAAGGAAACAAAATAAATGCAGACGAGAAACCTATGGTTTAATCTGAGATGTAAGCTAGAAAAGCAACTAAGTACAAGGGCGTAGAGAAACTATAGAAACAACAGGACACTAGGGAGCAGTGAAAGATGCCGGAGTGCCGGGATTGAATACGTCAGGGTGAGAAGAGAGGCAGAACGACAATATGAAAATGACAAAACGAGCAAGGCAAAGACTCAACCTAAATTGCTGCACAGCCACACCAGGAGAAAAACAACAGTGAAGGAACAGGTATGGATCTATACTGTTTCTGATATATGTAAATGATCTCCCAGAGGGAATAGACTCGTTCCTGTCAATGTTTGCCGTGGATGCAAAAAATATGAGGGGGATTAAGATTGAAGAAGATAGTATAAGGCTACAAGATGACGTAGACAAACTGAAGGAATGTTTCAACAAATGGCTCAAAATTTCAACCCAAGTAAATGTAAGGTGATGAAACTAGGCGGAGGAAAAGGAGGCCAGACACAGGATACCGAATGGGAGATGAAGTTCTTCAAGGAACGGACAGAGAGAAAGATCTACGAGATGATATCACGCCAAACCTGTCTCCTGAAGCTCATATCAAAAGAATAACATCCGGGGCGTATGCAAGGCTGGCTAACATCAGAACTGCCTTCACAAACTTGTGTAAAGAATCATTCAGAACCTTGAGTACCACATATGCAAGACCAGTCCTGGAGTATGCGGCCCCAGCATGGAGCCCGTACCTAGTCAAGCACAAGACGAAGTAGAAAAAAATTCAGAGGTATGCCACTAGGCATACTAGTGGCATACGTAACTCATTTCCTCGTAACTCATGCCCAGAACTAAGAGGCAGGATTTACGAGGAAAGGATACATGAAATGCACCTCACGTCGCTGGAAGACGGGAGAGCTTGGGGAGACATGATCACTACCTGCAAAATTCTTAGAGGAATCGACAGGGTAGATAAAGATAAATTGTTTTACCCGTGGAGAACGCAAACAAGGGGACACAGGTGGAAACTGAGTATCCAAATGAGCCACAGGGACGTTAGAAATAACTTTTTCAGTGTTAGAGTAGTTAACAGATGGAATACATTAGGCAGTGAAGTGGTGGAGGCTGACTCCATACACAGTTTCAAATGTAGATATGATAGAGCCCAATAGGCTCAGGAATCTGTAAACCATTTGATTGATGGTTGAGAGGTGAGACGAAAGAGCTAGAGCTCAACCCCCGCAAGGACAACAAGGTGAGTACACATATGTGTGTGGCCTCGCGGCTGAGTGGACAGCGCTCAGAGGTCGTAGTCCTATGGGCCCGGGTTCGGGACCAATTGGAAGGAAACAAATGGGTAGTTTCTGTCACCCTAGTACACTTGTTCACTTAGCAGTAAACAGGTACGCTGACAGCTGTTACGGGATGCTTCCTTGGGGGATGTGTGTGTGTGCGCGCGCGAGTGTGTTACAGATGAATGTATGTAGTTATAGACATAATAGAGGAAAAATAAAATGGTTAAAAAAGTCGGGTCCAAGTGCTAATAACTCGATTCTGCAGATACAAACAGTAAATACACACCCACGCTCTAGCATGCCGTCTTTGTCAAGCACAAGATGAAGCTGGAGAAGGGTCAACGGTATGCCATTAGACTAGTCCCATATCTAAAAGACATGAGTTACGAGGAAAGACTGCGTGAACTGCACCTCACGTCGCTGGAAGACAAAAAATTTCGGGGAGACATGATCACCACATACAGAATTTTAAGGGGAATTGACAGGGTAGACAGGGATGGATTATTTAACAAGGGTGTTACACGCACATGGGGACACAGGTGGAAGCTGAGAACCGAAATGAGCCACAGAGACATTAGAAAGAACTATGAAGTGATGTGGAGGAGGCTGACGCCATACACAATTACAAATGTAGATATGATAGAGCCCAGTAGGCTCAGGAACCTGTACACCAGTTGATTGGCAGTTGAGAGACGGGACCACAGAGCCAGAGCTCGTCCCCAACAAGCACAATTACTTCATCTGGTGAGTACTCACACACACACACATCTGTGCCCTGCCTTTCACTTTGAATTCCGGTATGCTCGAAGCTCTCTCAGTAATTGCTTTGTGTTCGAACACTTACAACCAGTTCGTAACTAGTCAGAGTGAACACCAGAAAAGCACAGACACTCTTAGGTATTATGACCACTTTGTACATCACCGCGTCATGTAGGTACAGACACCGTACACGCATTTGTGTTGCTCACGTGGCCCCAAAAAGTGAGGTGATTCGATGAAATAACTATGCCCAAGGTGACCTCCGAGCGCTGTCGGATGCTGGATAAATAGTCTCCCGACTACCAAGAATTTTGTGCAGTCAGTCTGGTCTAGTGGCTAAGGTACCAGATACGCCAAGGTGCATAGTGCTTCTGGCTGTCTGGGTTCGAATACTTCTGGGGTGTGCAGTTTTCGGTTGCATATTGGCCTAGGGATCATTCAAGCTTGTTCACGTACACACACACACACACATATATATATATATATATATATATATATATATATATATATATATATATATATATATATATATATATATATATATATATATATATATATATATTAAGGTTCTGCCTCTAAAGTAAAGCTGGTAAAAAAGCGCTACCGAGCTGCCTCCGAGGGCAAGGGCTCAAAGGCTATAGGTTCTATAGCCGGTTAGTTCGTCCACCGAAAAGACAATCGACCAGCCTCCGGGTCCAGCACGCTAGGAGATCAATAAGACATGTTCCTGGGGGCAGACGGGGGCCGGGCGGCGAGGACGTACATGATGACTTTGGTGCTGTTGGTTGTGTAACGTCGTCGTAGCGCGGAGCTTGCGTGAGGCCACGGAAGGCTGGGCCGCGCTCCACCCATCCGTGGCCATAGTGGGAGAAACACAGAATATTGTAAGAGGCTGCACGGTAACGCAGATGAGATAAAACGTTAAGATGATGCTCCGCTGTTCGTGCTGAGGCTCACCTACCTGTTGCTATATCACACAGCCTACTGGGCTGTGATGTCTAGCTCTTCATGAACCCTCTTCTCCCCCCCCCCACACACTTCCCTGTTAACCTTGTGCATGTCGTATTTTGAATTTGAACTTTATCCTGATGTTCGTATTCTTTGTTGTGTCTGGCCTTAAAATTTAGTATGGAGGTGGCTTCCACAACTTCTTCCTCCAGTATATTAAACTTCTTGAGCACACATACAGGGTGCTGTAAGATGTGTTTCCATACAAATTTTCGACTCATTTGTGTTTCATTTTCTACCTATTTGTGTCATATTTATTCTCAATTTATGGAGGCTGTCCATCAACATGGCTGGCTGGCTGTCTTACTGGCTGAATGGCTGACTAGCTGGCTGACTAGCTGGCTGACTGGCTGGCTGAATGGCTGGCTGACTGGCTGGCTGACTGGCTGCCTGGCTGGCTGACTGGCTGTCTGACTAGCTGGCTGAATGGCTGCCTGACTGGTTGGCTGACTGGCTGTCTGACTAGCTGGCTGAATGGCTGCCTGACTGGTTGGCTGACTGGCTGTCTGACTAGCTGGCTGAATGGCTGCCTGACTGGTTGGCTGACTGGCTGTCTGACTGTCTGGCTGACAAGAACAGTTGAATGTGTTATTAAAACAAAATTCTTGGAATGCGTAACTTTATAAACACGTTCGTGTGGTATATAGAAACAGTCAACCTTGTTTCACACAGTTTTATGCTGAACAATTCACCGGAAATTGGGTTAAATGATGATATATATATGACTATCATACCTACACACCTGTTAGTACAATCGCTCGACACTTGGCACACATGTTAAACCCCACACCTGCCTCTTCCAACACCTGTCATTCCCCACACCTGTCAGTCATTATACCTCTCACTTCCAGCACACTTTGATATGGCACTTCAGCACAAGTCTGAAGTGCCATATATATATAAGCCTTAAGATTTTTACTCAAGTCTTAAGTGCCAGATTTAATCCTTAAGTTTAATCTTTAAGTTAAAGTTAAGTTTAATCCCACATTTTTTAGAGTCATATCTTCCAGGAGATGATGATGATGTTTAAGATTCAGCTACATGGAAGAAAACGTTTCAAGTAGCACGGGCTATGGTGAGCCCGTATTGGAATTACCTGGCACAGGAGTGGAGTTGTAACTGCCAGGAGATAAGGCCTACTAGGCTTATATATGTCCTGGATTGACCGTCACCTGACTTCCAACATTTTGTTTCCTGCGGGATGTGACCCACAACAGTCCTTTTACTCCCAAGTCTCTTTACGTCTCTGAGATGAAACGCAGGACTTTCCGTTTTTTTTTAACATTTTCTCCAGGATGTATTAATAAAATAAAAAATTACCCTGCTTTTGTTCTTATGACATTTATAAATTTCTGAGGCATATGACTTTTTTTGTCCTGTTGGGTTCAAAGCGTTTTTGTAAACTTCATGACAATCACTCTCGTCTGGATTTTTTTTCCAGAGGGTCGTTGTTACAGAGAAAAACGCATCTGTTTTTTGTTTTTAATGAGTTGCCAAGGCTTAAACTGGAAATGAGTTAAACAAAAAATAAAACACACAGAGAGCTTTTGAGAGTCTGCAATGTTTGAATGTCACTGTAATTCTCATCCGACGTGAAGCTATGGTCACGACATGACAAGTATCTGATTTTAAGTTATTTTTGCCTAACCAAAAGCGTTCGAACCGAGACCATCTCGCCTCACTCTGCAATCCGTTCTCTCAATTATCCACTCCATAAATGATGCAACTGTTTTGCTGAACCCAGAAGGGTACGAACCTTCGCAACCCACTTAACCTATCGAAAATATTCTCATTACTCTGAGGAAGGTCAATACTAGCGAAATTCTCTTGGGGTGGAGGGGGGGGGGTGGAGGTGCTCAATAACCCTATTAGTCCTGCTGTCCGTCGGTGAAAGGAAACCATTTTGACGAAAGTAAAACTGATCTGATAAGTATTTTGAAAGCATCATACTCGCAGCCTAAGATGGTGGCACGGACCCTGAGCTGCGCCACTGTCCAGCCTCTTGTAACTCACCCCAGAAAATAAAAATGTTGTTGTCAAGCTTGAAATATGAGAGAGGAAGCAAAGAAACATAAAAAGACACAAATAATAAAACCACAGAGAAAGGGTAAACATAATAAAACAAACTACAACAATATGATGAAACAATGATACATAGAGAGGGAAGAATAGCACAGGTTAAATATTAACGCTCAAATTTCAAGATTAAAACAGCAAGTGGAAAATATAAAGAAGGGAAGGGAACTATCAGGGGGAAAGCACCAAGCCATTACGACTATATAGCACTTGGTAGGGGTTAGGATAAGAATTTAGGATGGGACGGGGGGAAAGGAATGGCGCCCAATCACTTGCCGTTTTAATCTTAAGAGAAGAGAATATAAAGAAAGAATATAAATCTTAAGAGAAGAAAATATAAAGAGAAAGCGGAGAAGGAAGCCAGAAGGTTGCATACCAACTAATATGAGATGAACAAGGAATTATGTAGCAGGTCTCTATGTCCTGCTTGACAGCGTTGGCATTCACTTGACAGTGACAGGGAGTTCGCCTCTCTGGATGACGGACATCACACGAACATAATTAACAACACCTGGTTAGTCCATCTGTGTTTGTGTTTCCGAGTATTGTGCACCCGATACCCATCCTATGGGTGGCAGAGCACCCCATATCCATCCTGTGGGCAGCAGAGCACCCCATACCTATCCTGTGGGCGGTAGAGCACCCCATACCCTCCTGTGGGCGGTAGCTAGAGCACCCCATACCCATCCTGTGGGCGGTAGAGCACCCCATACCTATCCTGTGAGCGGTAGAGCACCCCATACCCATCCAGTGGGTGGTAGAGCACCCCATACCCATCCTGTGGGCGGTAGCTAGGGCACCCCATACCCATCCAGTGGGCAGTAGAGCACCCCATACCCATCCAGTGGGTGGCAGAGCACCCCATACCCATCCTGTGGGCGGTAGAGCACCCCATACCCATCCTGTGTGCGGCAGAGCACCCCATACCCATCCTGTGGGCGGTAGAGCACCCCATACCCATCCTGTGGGCGGTAGAGCACCCCATACCCATCCTGTGTGCGGCAGAGCACCCCATACCCATCCAGTGGGCGGTAGAGCACCCCATAACCATCCTGTGGGTGGTAGAGCACCCCATACCCATCCTGTGGGCGGTAGAGCACCCCATACCCATCCTGTGGGCGGTAGAGCACCCCATACCCATCCTGTGGGCGGTAGAGCACCCCATACCCATCCTGTGGGTGGTAGAGCACCCCATACCCATTCTGTGGGCGGTAGAGCACCCCATACCCATTCTGTGGACAGTAGAGCACCCCATATCCTTCCTGTGGGTGGCAGAGCACCCCATACCCATCCTGCGGGCGGTAGAGCACCTAATACCCATCCTGCGGGCGGTAGAGCACCTAATACCCATCCTGTGGGTGGTAGAGCACCCCATACCCATCCTTTGGGTGGCAGAGCACCCCATACCCATCCTGTGTGCGGCAGAGCACCCCATACCCATCCTGTGTGCGGCAGAGCACCCCATACCCATCCTGTGGGTGGTAGAGCACCTCATACCCATCCTGTGGGCGGCGGAGCACCCCCATACTCACCCTGTGGGCGGTAGAGCACCCCATACCCATCCTGTTTTGCGGTAGAGCACCCCATACCCATCCTGTGTGCGGCAGAGCACCCCATACCCATCCTGTGTGCGGCAGAGCACCCCATACCCATCCTGTGGGTGGTAGAGCACCCCATACCCATCCTGTGGGTGGTAGAGCACCTCATACCCATCCTGTGGGTGGTAGAGCACCCCAATCCCATCCTGTGGGTGGTAGAGCACCCCATACCCACCCTGTGGGTGGTAGAGCACCCCATTCCCATCCTGTGGGTGGTAGAGCACCCCATACCCACCCTGTGGGTGGTAGAGCACCCCATACCCACCTTGTGGGTGGTAGAGCACCCCATTCCCATCCTGGGGGTGGTAGAGCACCCCATACCCATCCTGTGTGCGGCAGAGCACCCCATACCCATCCTGTGGGCGGTAGAGCACCCCATACCCACCCTGTGGGTGTCAGAGCACCCCCATACCCACCCTGTGGATGTCAGAGCATCCCCATACCCACCCTGTGGGTGTCAGAGCACCCCCATACCCACCCTGTGGGTGTCAGAGCACCCCCATACCCACCCTGTGGGTGGTAGAGCACCCCCATACCCACCCTGTGGGTGTCAGAGCACCCCCATACCCACCCTGTGGGTGTCAGAGCACCCCCATACCCACCCTGTGGGTGTCAGAGCACCCTCATACCCACCCTGTGGGTGTCAGAGCACCCCCATACCCACCCTGTGGGTGTCAGAGCATCCCTATACCCACCCTGTGGGTGGTAGAGCACCCCCATACCCACCCTGTGGGTGTCAGAGCACCCCCATACCCACCCTGTGGGTGGTAGAGCACCCCCATACCCACCCTGTGGGTGTCAGAGCACCCCCATACCCATCCTGTGGGTGTCAGAGCACCCCCATACCCACCCTGTGGGTGTCAGAGCACCCCCATACCCACCCTGTGGGTGTCAGAGCATCCCCATACCCACCCTGTGGGTGTCAGAGCACCCCCATACCCACCCTGTGGGTGTCAGAGCACCCCCATACCCACCCTGTGGGTGGCAGAGCACCCCCATACCCACCCTGTGGGTGTCAGAGCACCCCCATACCCACCCTGTGGGTGTCAGAGCACCCCCATACCCACCCTGTGGGTGTCAGAGCACCCCCATACCCACCCTGTGGGTGTCAGAGCACCCCCATACCCACCCTGTGGGTGTCAGAGCACCCCCATACCCACCCTGTGGGTGTCAGAGCACCCCCATACCTATTCGCTTGGGTCGCAGTGGAAAATGTTACAGAGGCCCATAATGGATTCAGGAACTGAACCCCAAAATTTATTTAGCTAAACAAGTTATTCTCTTGATAAGCTAGTTACACTTTTTAATTATATATATATAGAATTGGTTGAAGAAATGGAGCACCACCAGGCTCTAGCCCGAGCAATTTACATGTTCCGTGAGCTAGTTACACATTTAATAGTCATGCACCCACACGTACATCTAGAGGGCGGCGGTGGAAGGCTTGCAGCCAGGTACACAATGTATACAAACATGTATACAATGTATACAAACACTACTCACCGTAGGAAAACTTTGGTTGTTTGTCAGAGAGTTGTGGTAGTACCTTGGGCCGGAGAGCCGTCTTGAGGCCCTAAACAACGCCATCACCTCCTCTGGTCTAGGATAAGAGCTCTCACAGCTCAGCGTTCTCTGCCTAATTTCCAGTTCAGATGGAAGTTATTATAGCGCACAGAAGCAAGGAGATAATTTGAGTGCTCGGTTTATGGAACAAAATTCTCCCGGTAACATTAAGAGACGAGGCACCACTTGATTACTTCAAGTCTGGGGTAGAAATATATATGCATGAGGTTGAGTGGACATAAAGAGAAGTTGTACCGTATGGCCCAAAACACTCGACTGCTGCAGTTTCTATCATTCTTATGTTCTTAAACTGAACTGCTCGCTTGTGTCTGGACAGTCTCTCTTCATGCAGGTCGGGGTTCAATCCCCGACCGTCCAAGTGGTTGAACTCCATTCTTTTCCCCCGTCCCATCCCAAAGACTTATCCTGACCCCTTCCCAGTGCTATATAGTCGTAATTACTTAGCGCTTTCTCCAGATAGCTCCCTTCCTTTCTCTTGCGGAACACACTTGAAACGTTACATTATTGTGTTTTTGATTGTCACCAAACTTGATATTCTGCCATACTCGAGACCACTTTAGAACCCTTGTCAATCATCCCGTTCTCTCCGTCTACCACTCCGTCAAAAATCCAACCAGCTAACCAAACCACAAACGTACGAAGCCTAGCAACCCGTCTAACCTACCGAGTCCGATGCACAGAAAACGCGGATATTGTGCGCCGTTACTTTTCATAGCAGAATGATGCCTTTTGTTAATGGTGTTTACCATAACGTACAAAAATGCGACTTTTTAGTTAAGATAACGGTTGCCACAGTGTTAGCCCGACGCAACACAGTATTCCTTACCATACAACACAAACACAACACAATGTTTACTTCTATTAGAGCTTACATCTGTCAGAAGAGTCTGTCGTCCATAAAACAAAAATTAATATAATTTATAAAAAACGGGCTATTTAAAAAAACCTAAATTAATAAACAAGACGGAAGAGTAATGTGATTGGAGAGTTTGTTGAAAATAAAATGTAGAGTCTTTAAACGTTCATAGAGACTTTGAGAGATTGGAGAGCCTTTGAGTGATTATAGAGTCTTTGAAAGGTTTGGAGAGTCCCTGAGAGATTGAAGTTTCTGGAGAGAGACCGTAGAGAGAAATGGAGTTGGGGAGACCAAAGGAGCTTAGTAGACAAGAGGAGCTTAATAGACAAGAGGAGCTTAGTAGACAAGGGGAGCTGGGGAGTAAAGAGGAGCTGGGGAGACTGTATGAACTGAAGAGACTATAGAAAATGTAGAGTGAAGTGTCCGGCGAGTATAAACAGCCTGGAGGAACGGAAGGGAGAGCGTGGGTGGATGCTGCTCAGACACCTTTCGGAGACATCAAAGCCGCAGACTTCGCGAGGAAAAAAAAAGAGACAGCTGAAATCAGTCCTTTGGGGTAATCATTCTGGGGCTGAGTCTACGCTGACGGAAACCTTACATTGCAAATGAAACGTTAATAATCTCTATTCACCGGGAGTTTGGTGGAAAACATCCATTCGTGACAGGCGGAATGTCTTGCGTGTATTGCTTTTCATCTTAAAATGTAAACGAGAAGGCGCTCTGTTGCTCGCACTTCAGAGATCACTGGATTATTTGCTAGTTGGAACGCTGAAGTAACCAGTCAGTGAAATATCACAGCATTATATATCTCTCCCTCCTGAGTGTGGGCTTCTGTGTATTCATCTAGTTGTATTCATCTAGTTGTGCTTGTGGGGGTTGAGCTCTGCTCTTTCGGCTTGCCTCTCAACTGTTACTAACTACTTTTTTCACACCCACACACACCCCAGGAAGCAGCCCGTAACAGCAGTTTAACTCCCAGGTACCTATTTACTGCTAGGTAACATGGACACCAGGGTGAAAGAAACTCTGCCCATTTGTTTCTGCCGGCCCCGGGAATCGAACCCTGGTCCACATGACTACGTATCAAGCGTGCTGTCCACTCAGCCGCCGGGCCCCCATTCAGCTACCGGTGTGTGTGTGTGCATGTGTGTGTGTGTGTGTGTCTCCCTTGAGGGCTGGAGCCCAGGAGCTAAGTGACTTGTCGTTCACTTACTGCGACACCACCCGCAGTATGATTCTTAATTGTAACTAAAATATATGTGTGAGTTTAATTACTATTTGTGCCTGCAGGATTGAGCTCTTAGCTCTTGGACCCCATCTTTCTAACCATCTGTTCTCTAATGTCTGCTACATATTTTTCTCTCATACACAAACACACATCTCCAGGATGCAGGCCGTAGCAGTTGACTAACTCCCTGGTACCTGTTCATTGCTGGGTGAACAGGTACATGACGTGAAAGAAAATCTGCCCATTTGTTTAATCCTCAACCGGGAATCGAACCCGGGGTATTATGACTAGGACCCAGGAGAGCTGTCCACTCATCCATGTGTGTGTGTGAGCAGCTAGATAGATAGAACAGTTATCTGACTAGCTGTTCATCCATATATTCCATCCACCTGTCTATCCATTCATCTATCTGCCTATCCATCTATCCATCTATATACGCATCCATCTATTGATCCATGCATATATCCATTTATCCATCAATTTATCTAAATATCCACCTATCTATATTTTAATTTATTCATCTATCGATCCATGCGTATATCCATTTATCCATCTAAATTATTATATTTAATCAATTTTTTTTCTTACGAAATGATAAAGCTACCCATTTCATTATGTATGAGGTCAATTTTTTTTTATTGGAGTTAAAATTAACGTAGATATATGACCGAACCTAACCAACCCTACCTAACTTAACCTAACCTATCTTTATAGGTTAGGTTAGGTTAGGTAGCCGAAAAAGTTAGGTTAGGTTATGTTAGGTAGGTTAGGTAGTCGAAAAATAATTAATTCATGAAAACTTGGCTTATTAGGCAAATCGGGCCTTGCATAGTAGGCAGAGAAGTGCGTTCTGGCTACTAGGTACGACATATATATATATATATATATATATATATATATATATATATATATATATATATATATATATATGCGGAAAATCCACAGAGAAATATGAAATGACGTGAACGTTTCGGCTTTGTTAAAGCCTTTGTCAACACCAGACTGTAAAATGATCAGTGTTTTGTGATCGTCAATTGCATATATATATATATATATATATATATATATATATATATATATATATATATATATATATATATATATATATATATATATATATAACGACATGGATAACGATAGATAATGTGTATTACAAACGAAGCAACGCAACGAGGGAGAGTTGTAATGAGGGTTGAGGTGGGAATTAAGGGAGTATAAGAGTGTGGTTGGTCATGTGTGTGTGTGTGTGTGGGAACGGAGGGAGTTGTCTGGCCTTTGGTGAGGGGCCGGGGATTGGCGAGGGACAGGGCCTGGTGAGTTTCAATTATCCAGCAGATGACCGTCCTGTTGGGTCAGCTGGTAAGTGTATTGTTGTGATCACTGCTGCATGTGCTGACGCCCACTCAACACGCCTGGGCTTGAATGGTTGGTGCAAGAGTTAGTATAGGCCAAGAAAGCTATATATAGATGCCGTCGCGTCAATTAGAGATAGTTTATTTGTCTCTCTCTCTCTCTCTCTCTCGCTCTCGCTCTCTCTCACGCACACAGAGCATACAACCAATAAAGCACCTGGCAGCTAGTGAACTTTATTTTTCCAAAGCCTTTGATGAAATACAAAGCGAGATAACAGAGAAAAAATGAAACGAGTATAAAATTCAGTAGGCGAGTCAGCCCCAGTAGCCTATACTCCCCAGTAGCCTAGCTAGTCTAAGTACCGGTAGCCTAGCTACGCCCCAGTGAAAAAAATCTGATCTCCCTCTGTAAATCAGTCAATTTATCTTCGTTAAAACTGTGTTTGAAGAGTTCCGGCCAGCAATCATGATACCTTTTTTTTTTTTTTTTGCTTTCTCTCGGGCGAGAGGACGAAATGTAGAAAGAAAATCGACGAGAAATCATCATTTTCCTCACTACACTTAGGGTGAGGTGGGCATACTACGTTTGTAATAGAAACATCCTTATCTAAATCTCAACCTGTCCTCGGGCTAGGCTCGTTAAAGCAGTGGCCAACCCCGAAGACGCATTCATCAATCTTAACATATTGTATGTTAAAATAAATTTGTTCTTGTATATAAATTAGTATTATATATTAGAGTTCTGTGAGTTTGGGATAGGTTAGATTAGGCATAAGATAGGTTAGGTTAGATGTCTAGGTTCTGTTGGAAATTATTTGCATTTGAAGTACGTCGGTTCTTCATTAACGCAAATGTGAATCGAACAGAGGTCGTCGCTGTGGAAAATTCCACTAACATGATGTATATAACTCTTAATGTATGTAGATACAGCCCATATGGCCCTCGTGGACAAGGACCACCTATAAAGTCCTTACCTGGGCCATACATTGCCTCACCACATGGGCCCCTTCGTAACAAAGCCGTCTTTGAAATTGGGTCCATTGTTTAAATGCATCATTTAGACAGGAGTTGTTTCACAGATATACTTATGAACAAATATACAAACACACATCTGCTCACAGATTAAACAAAAATTAATACACGTTCCTTTTCAAACACTCACGTTAAATGACAATTGGCCAATGGGAGGAAGAATCCATGTTAGCAGACGGGGATTTATCTCCTGTTTATAGCAAGTTATATAAATTTTGTGTGGATTTTCAACACACACACACACACACACACACACACACACACACACACACACACACACACACACACACACACACACACACACACACACACACACATATATTTGTATACACACACACACTTTGTATACCACATATGTCAGGCCAATCCTGGAGTATGCAGCCCCAGCATGGAGTCCATAGTCAAGGATAAGACTAAACTGGAAAAGGTTCAAAGGGTTGCCACCAGACTAGTACCCGAGCTGAGAGGTATGAGCTACGAGGAAAGACTACGGGAATTAAACCTCACTTCGCTGGAAGACAGAAGAGTTAGGGGGAACATGATCACCACATTCAAGATTCTGAAGGGAATTGATAGGGTAGATAAAGACAGTCTATTTAACACAAGGGGACACAGGTGGAAACTGAGTGCCCAAATGAGCCACAGAGATATTAGAAGGAACTTTTTTAGTGTCAGAGTGGTTGACAAATGGAATGCATTAGGAAGTGATGTGGTGGAGGCTGACTCCATACACAGTTTCAAGTGTAGATATGATAGAGCCCGATAGGCTCTGGAATCTGTGCACCTGTTGATTGACGGTTGAGAGGCGGGACCAAAGAGCCAGAGCTCAACCCCCGCAAACACAACTAGGTGAGTACAACTAGGTGAGTACACATTCCCAATAATCACACCTGGGCACACTCATTGGAATCTAAAACTGCCTCACTCCAAATTCTGAATTAATAAACTTTTTCATGTTTTACACAATTATGCAAATCAAGCACCACAACCAACCTGAATCTACAATGCGGGAAGAAGATTTCGTAGAAAAAAACATTAGGTGAGACTCGGCTCACTGAGAAAAACTTTTATGTCAGTGGAATCTATTGAAAACAGCAAGGAATTCACCGCTTCATGCTTGCTGACTACGACGACTCATGCTTCATCTCTGGGTTCATGCTTCTTGAATAGAACGACTCATGCTTCGTGCTTCTTGAATAGAACGACTCATGCTTCTTGAATAGAACGACTCATGCTTCATGCTTCTTGAATAGAACGACTCATGCTTCATGCTTCTTGAATAGAACGACTCTTGCTTCATGCTTCTTGAATGAAGCGAGAAAACGGGACTGCATGAAGAGTCTGTCACTTTTCCTCTCCATGTCTCAAGAAGCGTCCATTTTCCCCTCATTGTCTCTCTCTTACCCCTCATTCTCTGCACTCTTCCCCCCTTCCCCCTCACTATGGGACAACCCCACTTGTTCCCCACCGCCTGCCAGACAGCTATAGCCCCCCTAGCCCCACTTCCTATCCCTGCCCCCCCCCCAGGTCCAGACAACTAACTCTCTCCCTGCCCCCCCACACACACTTCCCCCACCACCACCACCCCTCCCCTACTCTTTATGACCTCACAAGTCGCCCCGGATGGCCTGGTGCTGTCGTTTCAGAGTCACGGGTAATTACCGAGCTGTTGTCAATTGCACGAAGCATTTTCCCCAGGGGGGAAAAACATCTCCGATACTCTAGTTGAGCGCAGCTTTACGGCAGTGACCCTCCGGACGCTGCATGGGGGCATCTTTACCCCCGTTCGTCGTGCCGATGTATATATACCTGCCTGTGTTACTGCGGCACTCTTACGGGCTCACCATAGCCCGTGCTACATGCACACTTCGTTCTGAGTAGCTGAATCTTAAACAACAACAATATTGTGGCAGCTGCGTCGTGGCGGGAACAGCAACTGCTGCGTTACTACTCCTGTGCTCTAGCAACTACTGCTACTACTACTGCTACTACTACTACTACTACTACTACTACTACTACTACTACTACTACTACTACTACTTCTCTACGACTATTAGCCCTCGTTCGCTACTTAAAACTGAGGCGTTGTGATCACCGGGGTGGTCCTGGTGAGGGTAGACTCGCTGCGAGGTATATATACACCCTGCTTCTCGCCACTGATATAAACTGAGAGTTCACTTCAGTGTTGAATTATATATAGGATTTAAGCGTATTTCCTGGTTGGCCAGCAGGTTGTTATGGTGGCCTTAATAGCCCTCCACGGTTGATAGACCTGAATAAACCTACCATGGTTAATAGTCCTCATTAATCATACCACGGATGATAGGGCTCAAAACCTCTCACCCCATCACTGTTGATAGGCCTTAAAAGGCCTCCCACGGTTGATTGACCTTTATACCCCCCCCCACTCCCCGCACGGTTGATCAACAACAACAACACCTTAAGATCAACAACAACACCTTAAGATCAACAACAACACCTTAAGATCAACAACAACACCTTAAGATCAACAACAACACCTTAAGATCAACAACAACACCTTAAGATCGACAACAACACCTTAAGATCGACAACAACACCTTAAGATCGACAACAACACCTTAAGATCAACAACAACACCTTAAGATCAACAACAACACCTTAAGATCAACAACAACACCTTAAGATCAACAACAACACCTTAAGATCGACAACAACACCTTAAGATCGACAACAACACCTTAAGATCGACAACAACACCTTAAGATCAACAACAACACAGCCTGGCCGGTTCGTGATTGTAAAATAGATGCGAAAAGTTGTACAGACACCGTGACCAAGAAGAAGAATATTGAGAAACAATAGAAACTCGCGTCTCAGTCCTCTCTAACACACACACACACACACACACACACACACACACACACACACACACACACACACACACACACACACACACACACACACACACACACACACACACACACACACACACCTGTTGTTGAGTAGTAACACACCTGTTACCTGTTGATTGGCGGGTTGAGAGGCGGGACCAAAGAGCCAGAGCTCCCCTATAACACAGTACCCCATAAAAGGTTGATGCATAAGCTGGGCAAACAGGCAGGAGTAACTGGTAGGGCGCTCCAGGGGATAAGGAAGTACCTAAGTAATAGGAAGCAGAGAGTTACAGTGAGGGGTGAGACCTCAGACTGGCGTGAAGTCACCAGTGGAGTCCCACAGGGCGCTGTACTCGGACCTATCCTGTTTCTGATATACGTAAATGATCTCCCAGAGGGAGATCATTCCTGTCAATGTTAGCTGACGACGCGAAAATTATGAGAAGGATTAAGACAGAGGAAGACAGTTTGAGGCTTCAAGAAGACCTAGACAAGCTGCAGGAATGGTCGAACAAATGGTTGTTAGAGTTTAACCCAAGCAAATGTAATGTAATGAAGATGGGGGTAGGAAGCAGGAGACCAGATACAAGGTATCATTTGGGAGATGAAATACTTCAGGAGTCAGAGAGAGAGAAAGACCTGGGATTTGATATCACGCCAGACCTGTCCCCTGAAGCTCATATCAAGAGGATAACATCAGTGGCATATGCCAGGTTGGCTAACATTAGAACGGTCTTTAGAAACTTTTGTAAGGAATCTTTCAGAACATTATATACCACATATGTCAGACCAATTCTGGAGTATGCGGCTCCAGCATGGAGTCCATATCTAGTCAAGCATAAGACTAAACTGGAAAAGGTTCAAAGGTTTGCCACCAGACTAGTACCCGAGCTGAGAGGTATGAGCTACGAGGAAAGACTACGGGAATTAAACCTCACTTCGTTGGAAGACAGAAGAGTTAGGGGGGACATGATCACCACATTCAAGATTCTCCAGCGAATCGACAGGGTAGATAAAGACAGGTTATTTAACACAAGGGACACACGCACTAGGGGACACAGGTGGAAACTGAGTGCCCAAATGAGCCACAGAGATATTAGAAAGACCTTTTTTAGTGTCAGAGTGGTTGACAAATGGAATGCATTAGGAAGTAATGTGGTGGAGGCTGACTCCATACACAGTTTCAAGTGTAGATATGATAGAGCCCAATAGGCTCAGGAACCTGTACACCTGTTGATTGACGGTTGAGAGGCGGGACCAAAGAGCCAGAGCTCAACCCACGCAAGCACAATTAGGTGAGTACACACACACACACACACACACACATACCACTCCTCTTAAATGTATCCTCCTCAAGCTCTAAGTGACCAAAACAAACATACCTTCGACACGACCATCCACATAAACAGATAAACAGTTTGAAAATCCTAAAGATCATTGTTTAATTTTGTCCGGCTTGTCTCGGCGAGGAAGCCTCAGACACCCAAGAGACTTGAGCACTCTACCGAAATCTTATCATAACTGTCTTCCAACGGATTAGAGAGACTACAGGGAGACATGTCCCAGTCGTCTACTGACATCGTCCCGACTTTCAGCTAACAAAGCCATCCGCGTCTCTGCTTCCATTGCCAATAGAGGGGATAAAAAGAGAAATTTGTTTATCAATTTTTTTCAGTCATTGTCAACAATTTCACACATGCACTGTAAAAACATTGTCATATCTCTTTCTCTCTCTCTCTCTCTCTCTCTCTCTCTCTCTCTCTCTCTCTCTCTCTCTCTCTCTCTCTCTCTCTCTCTCTCTCTCTCTCTCTCTCTCTCTGTCTCTCTCTCTCTCTCTCTCTCTCTCTCTCTCTCTCTCTCTCTCTCTCTCTCTCTCTCTCTCTCTCTCTCTCTCTCTCTCTCTCTCTCTCTCTCTCTCTCTAGAGGATAAGAGAAGCTCTCTACCTCATTCCTTCCCCCATCGGGAGTAAACTGCATACAGTTTACAAGCCAGTAACTCCCTTTCAAGCGCAGTCTGCCACAATAGAAGACACGCTGAAATTTATCCAGCCTTAAACGTTACACTATTTCGTCCGGGACTCGCATGTAGCTGTGAATACACAATTCTACGACAACCACGAGAACTTTATATGAAAAAAAAAACGGGTGTACATGAATAAAGGGTTAACACAAGAAAATGAATAAAGTAGTAACACAAGAAAATGAATGAAGACGTTTGTGAATGAGCTGAAGAATCACAAAGAGGGATGAGATGCACATGGAAGTTCAAAATTAAGGCCATTCAGTTCTCAATCTCTTAGGAATTCGTATTCATCATGGCTATTGGTCACCTTAGTTGCACTCTGGCTTGACGCCTGATTGCTGCCCACATGGCCAGTGGTTCAATCGTCCTTTGGTCAAGGTGGATGACCAGAGAGAGAGAGAGAGAGAGAGAGAGAGAGAGAGAGAGAGAGAGAGAGAGAGAGAGAGAGAGAGAGAGAGAGAGAGAGAGAGAGAGAGAGAGACAGAGAGAGAGAGAGAGAGAGAGAGAGAGAGAGAGAGAGAGAGAGAGAGAGAGAGAAGAGAGAGAGAGAGAGAGAGAGAGAGAGAGAGAGAGAGAGAGAGAGAGAGAGAGAGAGAGAGAGAGAGAGAGAGAGAGAGAGAGAGAGAGAGAGAGAGAGAGAGAGAGAGAGAGAGAGAGAGAGAGAGAGAGAGAGAGAGAGAGAGAGAGAGAGAGAGAGAGAGAGAGAGAGAGAGAGAGAGAGAGAGAGAGAGAGAGAGAGAGAGAGAGAGAGAGAGAGAGAGAGAGAGAGAGAGAGAGAGAGAGAGAGGGGGGGGGGGGGAAGCCAGATTTAAGGACAGGGAGTATTAGTCAACTAAATGCTAGCAAATACCAAGTTCACCGTGCAACATTTACAACAAATTCCGTGGAGGCTGCAGTGCCCTTCAAGCAGAGGGCAACGTGAGCGTGCATCTTGTCTGAGGTGTATTTGAGGTCTGTATTTTGTGTCGTGTAGAGAAGGTGGACTCTTGTGACGCTGTGGTGGGTGGTGTGTTCTGGTGTGTTGTGGTGGGTGGTGTGTTGTGGTGGTGGTGTGTTGTGGTGTGTGGTGTGTTGTGGTGGGTGGTGTGTGGTGTGTTGTGGTGTGTGGTGTGTTGTGGTGTGTGGTGTGTTGTGGTGTGTGGTGTGTTGTGGTGTGTGGTGTGTTGTGGTGTGTGGTGTGTTGTGGTGGGTGGTGTGTTGTGGTGTGTTGTGGTGGGTGGTGTGTTGTGATGGTGGTGTGTTGTGGTGTGTGGTGTGTTGTGGTGGGTGGTGTGTTGTGGTGGGTGGTGTGTTGTGGTGTGTTGTGGTGGGTGGTGTGTTGTGATGGTGGTGTGTTGTGGTGTGTGGTGTGTTGTGGTGGGTGGTGTGTTGTGGTGTGTGGTGTGTTGTGGTGTGTGGTGTGTTGTGGTGTGTGGTGTGTTGTGGTGGGTGGTGTGTTGTGGTGGGTGGTGTGTTGTGGTGTGTTGTGGTGTGTGGTGTGTTGTGGTGGGTGGTGTGTTGTGGTGGGTGGTGTGTTGTGGTGTGTGGTGTGTTGTGGTGTGTTGTGGTGGGTGGTGTGTTGTGGTGGGTGGTGTGTTGCGGTGGGTGGTGTGTTGTGGTGTGTGGTGTGTTGTGGTGGATGGTGTGTTGTGGTGGGTGGTGTGTTGTGGTGTGTTGTGGTGGGTGGTGTGTTGTGGTGTGTGGTGTGTTGTGGTGTGTTGTGGTGTGTGGTGTGTTGTGGTGTGTTGTGGTGGGTGGTGTGTTGTGGTGGGTGGTGTGTTGTGGTGTGTTGTGGTGGTGGTGTGTGGTGTGTTGTGGTGGGTGGTGTGTTGTGGTGGGTGGTGTGTTGTGGTGTGTTGTGGTGGGTGGTGTGTTGTGGTGGGTGGTGTGTTGTGGTGTGTGGTGTGTTGTGGTGTGTTGTGGTGGGTGGTGTGTTGTGGTGTGTTGTGGTGGGTGGTGTGTTGTGGTGTGTTGTGGTGGGTGGTGTATTATGGTGTGTGGTGTGTTGTGGTGTGTTGTGGTGGGTGGTGTGTTGTGGTGTGTGGTGTGTTGTGGTGTGTTGTGGTGGGTGGTGTGTTGTGGTGGGTGGTGTGTTGTAGTGGGTGGTGTGTTGTGGTGTGTGGTGTGTTGTGGTGTGTGTGGTGTGTTGTGGTGGGTGGTGTGTTGTGGTGGGTGGTGTGTTGTGGTGTGTGGTGTGTTGTGATGGTGGTGTGTTGTGGTGGGTGGTGTGTTGTGGTGGGTGATGTGTTGTGGTGTGTGGTGTGTTGTGGTGGGTGGTGTGTTGTGGTGGGTGGTGTGTTGTGGTGGGTGGTGTGTTGTGGTGGGTGGTGTGTTGTGGTGGGTGGTGTATTATGGTGGGTGGTGTATTGTGGTGGGTGGTGTGTTGTGGTGGTGTGTTGTGGTGTGTTGTGGTGATTGGTGTGTTATGGTGTGTTGTGGTGGGTGGTGTGTTGTGGTGTGTGGTGTGTTGTGGTGTGTGGTGTGTTGTGGTGTGTGGTGTGTTGTGGTGTGTGGTGTGTTGTGGTGGGTGGTGTGTTGTGGTGGGTGGTGTGTTGTGGTGGGTGGTGTGTTGTGGTGGTGTGTTGTGGTGTGTTGTGGTGATTGGTGTGTTATGGTGTGTGGTGTGTTGTGGTGGGTGGTGTATTATGGTGTGTGGTGTGTTGTGGTGTGTTGTGGTGGGTGGTGTGTTGTGGTGTGTGGTGTGTTGTGGTGTGTTGTGGTGGGTGGTGTGTTGTGATGGTGGTGTGTTGTGGTGGGTGGTGTGTTGTGGTGGGTGGTGTGTTGTGGTGTGTGGTGTGTTGTGGTGTGTTGTGGTGGGTGGTGTGTTGTGATGGTGGTGTGTTGTGGTGGGGTGGTGTGTTGTGGTGGGTGGTGTGTTGTGGTGAGTTGTGTGTTGTAGTGGTCAGAGTGCTGTGGTTGGTGTGTTGTATAGTGTGGTGGGTGGGTTGTATGTGTGTGTGTGTGTGTGAATGTGTGTGTGTGTGTGTGTGTGTGTGTGTGTGTGTGTGTGTGTGTGTGTGTGTGTGTGTGTGTGTGTGTGTGTGTGTGTGTGTGTGTGTGTGAATGTGTGAATGTGTGAATGTGTGAATGTGTGTGTGTGTGTGTGTGTGTGTGTGTGTGTGTGTGTGTGTGTGTGTGTGTGTGTGTGTGTGTGTGTGTGTGTGTGTGTGTGTGTGTGTGTGTGTTTAGGTGAGGTGGGCCGGTATAGCATGTTGCCTGGTTGTTGGAG
This sequence comes from Procambarus clarkii, assembly GCF_040958095.1. NCBI lineage: Eukaryota > Metazoa > Arthropoda > Malacostraca > Decapoda > Cambaridae > Procambarus > Procambarus clarkii. Next base: position 53,282,112 of record NC_091150.1, on the reverse strand, counting down.
CATGATGCACAGGTGTCGTCGATGCATGAAGGGAGCTGTTGAAGGGAATATATTGTTTCATATTTTTTCCCCCGATTCCTTTTGAAACCATTTCAACATGGCTAGACCCGGGCCGAAAAACATGAAGAATCAAAGATTCCCAGCAAACACTCGACGTAATATCACAGGTATTCCCATCACGTTGTCACGACGTTGTAACAACGTAAAGCGTTTAAAAGACGTTCGTGAATACGTCGAGGTGCTAACAACTTGGCCAATCCCTCGAGCAGCACCAATACCAGTTAACCAGACACCTCTCGTGAGGGAGCGAATATTTCTCTCTCGCTCCTGAGAGGGGAAGGGAGGAAGGGAGGGAGGGTGATGTGGGAGAGGAAGGAGTGGGTGTGGAAGGGGTAAGGGGGTGACACTTAGCCCATCCTCCCTCCCCCTCTCTCAGCTCTTGTGAGTGCCTCGACTCCCTAGAGAGACAAAGGCCACCAAAGGTCGTGAAGAGCAGCGCTGCTGGTGGGTTTAGCAGCACATTCCCAGAATTGTTTCATGTCGCAGCGGTGAGTTAGCATGATGGTGGGCCGGGAGGGGGGAGGTGGGGGGGGAGAGAGTTAGGGAAGAGGGGAAAGAGAGTTTAGGGAGGAAAAAAAGATGGAGAAGGAGGATGAGAAGGGCTAAAGACGGAAGAAAGAAAAGGTAAACAACGGGGAGAGGAAAATAAAGAAAGAGAATGAATGAGAGAGGAGGAGGGGAGTGGAAAGGGGCCACAGAGAGGGAAGATATAGGAAAGAAAGAATGAGGGATGAAGAGGAGTGAAGAGAGAGGGGGGCGGCGTGCTGTGGTAGAGATACAAAACAAGAAGTATTGAGACCCCCCCCCCCCCAGCCCGACACACACACCACACACAAGGTGAGTGGCGGGACGACTTACAGTCACTCGCCATCATGTCAACAACGACACGGTGACCTTCCAGCTCCATGCGCTCTTGCTGGAGATGAACTGACAGGGATGAACAACCCAGCGGGTTTTCTTCCTATTGGGGAGTGTTATACATGCTGCTATGGCGGTGTGTCCCCTCACATGATGAGTGGCGCTGCCCAACAAACTCGACCCCCCCTCGGGGGGGGAGGGGGGGGCAAAAAATTTAAATGAAGTCGACATTTCCGATTCAGGTTTAGCAACAGGGCTCCGCGCACCCGGTACTGGTGATACGTTCCTTTGGGGGAATAAATGCTAAGTTATATATCACTTTTAAATTCGTATTTGCTCCTGACTGATGTATGTAGCGAGGGAGTCAGAGGCTTGATAGCTGTCTGTCTGTCACCGTCACTCTCTCTCCTGTCATTATCATCACTACCGTCCTATCAACACCACTACTTGTCACTATCACTAAGTTGATATGCTTGCAAAGACCGCCTGTAGTAGACCAGTAGTAGACACTGATATGGGTGTTTCATTAGCAGTGACAAAGAGAATACTTAAATATCTTATATACAAATCTTACTGACCTAATAAATTCACAAAGACCTGAAAGTTGTAGCGTTAAACATTATGATAAATATCGTGAGGAAACATTTAGATATGGAACTAATAGGGCAAGAACTGGGCAATGTGATGTTATAATGGCCACGCCTGGGATATAGAGGTATCGGGTAGCTCTCTTAAAAAACAAATGTCCAATACACCATGTGTCAACTTTGTGAAGTTGACATATAATATAGAACCTTTGTGTATAGGTTCATGTCAGCATCGACATGTCAACAACGACACGGTGTGGGGAGCGCTGCTATGTGTGTGTTGTGCTACCAGTTGTGTGTGTGTGTGTGTTTACTAGTTGTGTTTACTAGTTGTGTTTTTGCGGGGGTTGAGCTTTGCTCTTTCGGCCCGCCTCTCAACTGTCAATCAACTGTTTACTAACTAGTACTTTTTTTTTTTTTTTTCCCCACACCACACACACACACACACACCCCAGCCTTGTCACATTTACAGAAAAAAAAGAGACTGCTTGCCTGTTTGTCTGTGGTAAGGTAATGGGAAGATACACAAAACACAAAGTATAAACAATGAAATTTTAATTACTTTAGAAAACAAGATATGAACAAAGACAATCCCTTGGCTTACGTAAAATTAAAAACAAGTCAACAAACAAAACAACATGAATAATTAATAGGTGTAAAATTTACTCTAAAACAAAATGAAGTGCAAGTCAATAATGATAATATAATCAGGTGCTGAGAATACTGGCTAAAGCTGCCACCTCCCTTAGTACACGACAGCCAGGGCTTTGTCTACCAGGGAGAGATGTCAACTCCTAAGAGCACAGAGATATTCTGAGGAGTACGGCGTGTGCTGGCCCAGACGTCGACTCAGGTAGTGGGCGTGAGTGCTGGTGCAGGTGCGGTCGGCGATACACCAGCCAATCGGGAGCAGGCAGGCGGAGAATGGATAGTTTGCTTATTGAAGGCGGGCGGAGGAGCCGGCGTGTCTGGTGGTGCAAGGTACGCTTTGCTTCCTGGGCAAAACGTTTGGCGATACTGGTGGACGTATCTTCAATATAGTATCTTGTACTTGTAATGTGATGTGAATGATGTAGGGAAGAGCAGGCTCAATCTCTCTTGAAAGAGATTATCGTCACACACTAAAAAAGTTCTTTCTAATATCTCTGTGGCTATTATATGTGTGTACGTGTGTGTGTACTCACCTAATTGTGCTTGCGGGGGTTGAGCTCTGGCTCTTTGGTCCTGCCTCTCAACTGTCAATCAACTCGTGTACAGGTTCCTGAGCCTACTGGACTCTATCATATCTACATTTGAAACTGTGTATGGAGTCAGCCTCCACCACATTATTGCCTAATGCATTCCATCTGTTAACTACTCTGACACTGAAAATGCTCTTTCTAACGTCCCTGTGGCTCATTTGGGTACTCAGTTTGCACCTGTGTCCCCCTTGTTCGCGCACCACCCGTGTTAAATAGTTTATCTTTATCTACCCCTGTCAATTCCTCTAAGAATTTTGTAAGTAGTGATCATGTCTCTCCTTACTCTTCTGTCTTCCAGTGTCGTGAGGTGCATTTCCCGCAGCCTATCCTCGTAACTCATGCCTCTTAATTCTGAGACTAGCTTAGTGGCATACCTCTGGACTTTTTCAAGCTTCGCCTTGTGCTTGACAAGGTACGGGCTCCATGCTGGGGCCGCATACTCCAGGATTGGTCTTACATATGTGGTTCTGAATGATTCCTTACACAGGTTCCTGAAGGCAGTTCTAATGTTAGCCAGCCTCGCATACGCTGCAGACGTAAATCTTTAGACGTGTCTTCAGGAGACAGGTTTGGTTTGATATCAACTCCCAGATCTTCGTCTCTGTCCGTTTCATGAAGGACTTCATCAGCCATTCTGTATCCTGTGTCTGGCCTCCTGTTTCCACTGCTGAGTTTCCACACCTAGTTGTGTACTCACCTAATTGTACTCACCTAATTGTGTTTGGGGGGTTTGAGCTCTGGCTCTTTGGTCCCGCCTCTCAACCGTCAATCAACAGGTGTACAGGTTCCTGAGCCTAATGGGCTCTATAATATCTACACTTGAAACTGTGTCTGGAGTCAGCCTCCACCACATCACTGCCTAATGCATTCCATTTGTCAACCACTCTGACACTAAAAAAGTTCTTTCTAATATCTCTGTGGCTCATTTGGGCACTCAGTTTCCACATATGTCCCCTAGTGCGTGTGCCCCTTGTGTTAAATAGCCTGTCTTTATCTACTCTATCAATTCCCCTGAAAATCTTGAATGTGGTGATCATGTCCCCCCATAACTCTTCTGTCTTCCAGCGAAGTGAGGTTTAATTCCCGTAGTCTCTCCTCGTAGAACATACCTATCAGATCGGGTACTAGTCTGGTGGCAAACCTTTGAACCTTTTCCAGTTTAGTCTTACCCTTGACTAGATATAGACTCCATACTGGGGCTGCATACTCCAGGATTGGCCTGACATATGTGGTATACAAAGTTCTGAATGATTCCTTACACAAGTTTCTGAAAGCCGTTCTTATGTTGGCCAGCCTGGCATATGCCGCTGATGCTATCCTCTTGATATGGGCTGCATGGGACAGGTCTGGCATGATGTCAACCAAGTCTTTTAATCTCTCTGACTCTTGAAGAATTTCATCTCCCAGATGATACCTTGTATCTGGCCTCCTGCTCCCAACACCTATCTTCATTACATTGCATTTGCTTCGGTTAAACTCTAACAACCATTTGTTCGACCATTCCTTCAGCTTGTCTAGGTCTTCTTGAAGCCTTCTCATAATTTTGGCATCGTCAGCAAACATTGAGAGAAATAAATCTATACCCTCCGAGAGATCATTTACATATATCAGAAACAAGATAGGACCGAGAACAGAGCCCTGTGGGACTCCACTGGTGACTTCACGCCAATCTGAGGTCTCATTCCTCACCGCAACTCTCTGCTTCCTATTGCTTAGGTACTCCCTTATCCACTGGAGCACCTTACCAGCTACACCTGCCTGTCTCTCCTGCTTATGTACCAGCCTCTTATGCGGAACTGTGTCAAAGGCTTTCCGACAATCCAAGAAAATGCAGTCCGCCCAGCCTTCTCTTTCTGGCTTAATCTTTGTCACCTGGTCGTAGAATTCTATTAAGCCAGTCAGGCAAGATTTGCCCTCCCTGAACCCATGTTGGCGATTTGTCACGAAGTTCCTTCTCTTTAGATGTGATACTAGGTTTTTTCTCACGATCTTCTCCATCACTTTGCATGGTATAGAAGTCAAGGACACTGGCCTGTAGTTCAGTGCCTCTTGCCTGTCGCCCTTTTTGTATATTGGGACCACATTCGCCGTCTTCAATATTTCTGGTAGGTCTCCCGTCTCCAGTGACCTACTATACACTATGGAGAGTGGCAAGCAAAGTGCCTCTGCACACTCTTTCAGTACCTATGGTGAGATTCCGTCTGGACCCCCAGCCTTTCTAACATCCAGATTTAGCAGGTGTCTCTTGGCCACCTCTCTCATAATTTCGAACCCTTCCAAGGCCGCCTGGTTTTCTTCCCTTTCTCCTAGCACAGTGACCTCACCTTGTTCTATTGTGAAGACTTTTTGGAACCTCTTGTTGAGTTCTTCACACACCTCTTTGTCATTCTCTGTATACCTGTCCTCGCCTGTTTCATCACCAGTTTCCTCACCAGTTTCAGAAAGCTGAAACAACAGCTTTCACTGTTGTTTTCCTCCTGATGTGACTGTGGAGTAGCTTCGGTTCGGTCTTGGCTTTGTTTGCAATATCATTTTCATAATTTTTCTCTGCTTCTTTTGTCACTCTAACATACTCATTCCTGGTTCTCTGGTATCTCTCTCTGCTTTCTGGTGTTCTGTTATTCCGGAAGTTTCTGCACGCCCTTTTGTTCATAACCTTTGCTTCCATACATGCCCTGTTAAACCATGGATTCTTCTTTTGCTTCTCGGATTTTTCCTTTTGGAACGGGATGAACCTGTTTACTGCCTCCTGACACTTTTGAGTGACATAGTCCATCATATCTTGTACAGACTTAGCTCTGAGGTCTGTGTCCCAAGGTATTTCCCTTAGGAAACTTCTCATCTCCTCATAGTTTCCCTTTCGGTATGTCAGCCTTTTGTTTCCTAGTTCTTTTTTTTTGGGGGGGGGGGAGGGAGATAATTCCTAGCTCTACCAGGTACTCAAAGTTCAATACACTGTGGTCACTCATTCCCAAGGGTGCTTCCATCTTATCTTCCCTTATATCCCACTCATTTAGGGTAAATATCAGATCGAGCTTGGCTGGTTCATCTTCTCCTCTCATTCTTGTTGGTTCCTTGATGTGCTGGCTTAGAAAGTGTCTTGTTGCCACGTCCAGCAGCTTAGCTCTCCATGTTTCTGGTCCACCATGCGGGTTTCCGTTCTCCCAATCTAACTTCCCGTGGTTGAAGTCTCCCATGATTAGTAGTCCAGATCCATTCCTGCTAGCAACAGAAGCTGTTCTCTCTATTATGTTAATGGTGGCCATGTTATTTTAATCATATTCCTGTCTGGATCTTCTGTCATTTGGTGGTGGATTATATATGACTACAACTATAATTTTTTGTCCTCCAGTTGTTATGGTACCTGTTATGTAGTCACTGATACTCTCACAGCCCTGAATAACCATCTCGAAATCCCAGCCTTTTCTTACCAGCAGAGCTACACCACTCCCACCTCTTTCTCGTCTCTCTTTCCTCATAACATAATAGTCCTGTGGGAACACTGCATTTGTTATTGTTTTCGTTAGCTTTGTTTCTGTGAATGCTATTATGTCTGGGTTTTCTTCTAGTACCCATTTTCTAAGTTCATTTGCTTTATTTGTAATTCCATATATGTTAGTGTACATTGCCTTGAGGCTCATTTTCTTCGGTCCCTTCTCAAATCGCCTCCTTTGTGAGTGTTCTGCTGGTAGGGAAACTTGTTCCATGGGTGGGAGGATTTGTGAGGTGGATAACAGGGTCTCAGAGGATACTGGTGTGTGTGTGTGTGTTTGTGTGTGTGTGTTTACTAGTTGTGTTCACTAGTTGTGTTTTTTTTGCGGGGGTTGAACTTTGCTCTTTCGGCCCGCCTCTCAACTGTCAATCAACTGTTTTTACTAACTACTTTTTTTTTTTTTTTTTTTTTCCCACACCACACACACACACCCCAGGAAGCAGCCCGTGACAGCTGACTAATTCCCAGGTACCTATTTACTGCTAGGTAACAGGGGCACTTAGGGTGAAAGAAACTTTGCCCATTTGTTTCTGCCTCGTGCGGGAATCGAACCCGCGCCACAGAATTACGAGTCCTGCGCGCTATCCACCAGGCTACGAGGCCCCCACACATGTGTGTGTGTGTGTGTGTGTGTGTGTGTGTGTGTGTGTGTGTGTGTGTGTGTGTGTGTGTGTGTGTGTGTGTGTGTGTGTGTGTGCGTGTATTCACCTAGTTGTTCTTGCGGGGTGAGCTCTGCTCTTTCGGCCCGCCTCTCAACTGTCAATCGATCAACTGTAACTACTATTTAATTAATGTCCCCCCCCCCCCCACACACACAGGAAGCAGCTCCGTAACTGCTGCCTAATTCCCAGGTACCTAGGCATCAGTGTGTAAAAAAACTCTGCCCATTTATTTCTGCCTGGTCCGGGAATCGAACCCGGGTGACATAATTACGAGTCCTGCACGCTGTCCGCTCAGCTACCAGACCCCTGTGTGTGTGTGTGTGTGTGTGTGTGTGTGTGTGTGTGTGTGTGTGTGTGTGTGTGTGTGTGTGTGTGTGTGTGTGTGTGTGTGTGTGTGTGTGTGTGTGTGTGTGTGTGCGTGTATTCACCTAGTTGTTCTTGTGTGTGTGTGTGTGTATGAAAGTAGAGACTTTTTTGCAGGATATAATATATTTGATAAGAGATAGCAGCCGACCACGCTCTCATCAGTCCAAATGAGATCGTTAGTTCCTACACACTGCTGAAGCAATTAGTCCACGAGAGCATACAAACCAACGTCAATATTTAGTTTCTAGTGGTGAAATGTATTAAATTAAAAATAAAAATCTGAAAATCTTTCCTAGTGGTAAAAATTGTCATCTGTTAATAAAAAATAATAGTTGTGTGGCTCTCCCATTATATAAGAGATAATTGGTGGATGATTGGACCTTTATGGTCCTCACATAAGGATTATGAACATAAAATGCTGACATAGAGCCAAGCATTGGGAAGAGAAATATAAACATATAGCATCACTATATATATATATGAAACAAAATGTATTCAGTCAAAAGTTTAAGAGCCGAATTTCTGAATATTTCTAGAGTAATTTTTTTCAGTTCGCTACAACGAATTAAAAAATATAAAACCGAAGAACGGATCTGAGTCCATGAATTGAATACGTTTTGTTTGCTTGCAGGTATGACATCGTGATATAAATTGTTATTGTTATATATACTGCTACCTTGCAAGGTACAAGGTTATTTACCTTGGAAATATATTTTAGTAGCAGTCTTTCTTGTAAACATATGTTGTTGAATATGACCGAAAGGGTTAGATTAATGATTCTAACACGAATCTTTTCAATATTTCATATATTTTTTCTTCACTGTCTAGGGAAGTTGAACAATTAACTGTTCAAAGTTTATTTTCCCACTTTATTATGGTCTGACGCCTAGTGATGCGTTTCGTAAGGTACACCTTACATTTTCGAAGGCAATTTTACCGTGTTTAGCATCGGATTATATTCTCTCTCGGTGAGGTGGTAAAGGACAAGTGGATGAATGGCATAACATAGCGGGGTATTAATTGGGTATTATATGTATCAACATGGGAAACTTACGTTCCTAAGGTAGGATCATTGGATACTCGTCGTTCACTCTGTGTCTTGAAGTGGGTAGAATGTAATTACGTGTTAGCTGGTTGTTGATTGCTGGTCTGGACTTGTAAATATGTAGTGCCTCGCTGATGCATTCCAGGTTAGCAGTCCCCGTGGAGTAGTGGTAAGACGTGCGACCGGTGTTTAGCGAGCGCTTTGTCCTGGGTTCGGATCCTGGCCGGGGAGGATTTACTGGGCGCAAATCCTTAACTGTAGCCTCTGTTTACCCAACAGTAAAATGAGTATCTTGTTGTTAGAGGATTTGGCGGGTCGTATTCCAGGGAACATAGGATTAAGGACTTGCCTGAAATGCTACGCGTGCTAGTGGCTGTACAATAATGTAAGAACTCTTGTATATATAAATAAATAAATAAAAGATTGCAATTCTTTTGACCATGTAGTCGTACAGGTACAGTTGACTAAGACGTGTCTGGGAACATCATGTGCATAAGTTCGAACCCTCGTCATGGGCCTTGTGCAATTGTTCATTTAATATATCATGCTATTGTGATTTCTGTGTGTACCTAACACCGAAGTTTGCTGGAATGCCTTCTTCAACTGCTGCAGACGTCTGACATAAGGTACCTGCATAAATATGTCGTAAACATACCTGCAGTATATGGCACGTTTTAAGTCCATGTCAAGTACGACCCTCTGCTCTATGGTGCCCATGTAAAAACTCGCGATCAGGACACCTAAGGGAGAACCCATGGCGACCTCCATCCACTTGTTTATACATGTGCCCATCGAGACTCATGCTCTTTAGTGCAAGCTTTGAGTAACTTCCTCAGTATGCTCTCAGGTGGAGAGAGCGGTACAAGCAGGATCACGTTACGCTCTGTTCATAATCATCTAGACTGTTTCATGCACGGGCACGTTGGTAAACAGAGACTCCAAATCCGGAGAGGTTCTCATCCCTGTGGCCAGTGCTCCCGCAATAAGTCAACAAATTCCTTTGGAGACTTTAGGCTGAAAGCACAAGGCACATAAGGAGTCAGCAGGCAGTTGAGTCACTTAGCTAGTCTGTATGGGGTGTGGGCATCTGGCTGATGATTGGACGAAGTCGGTTTCCAGATTTGTGGGTCTTGACATCCGATGTTAAAATTAAAAAAAAAATAATATAATCTGATGTTAAACACGGTAACATTGTCTTTGAAAATGTATGGTGTACCTTACGAAACGCATCCCTAGGCGTCAGACCATAATAAAGTGTGAAAATGAACATTGGAGAGTTAATTATTCAACTTCCTTCGACAGTGAAGAAAAACATAAGAAATATTGAGAAGATTCGTGTTAGATTCATTAATCTACCCTTTCGGTCATATTTAACAAGATATATATATATATATATATATATATATATATATATATATATATATATATATATATATATATATATATATATATATACATATATATATATATATATATATATATATATATATATATATATATATATATATATATATATATATATATATATATATATATATATATATATTGTTACGATAATCTCCTTCAAGAGAAATTTGGCCTGCTCTTTCCTATCGTCATGTTACTTCAGTACATCTACAACATCTAGATACTACAAGCAACTGTAGTACATATTTAGTCAAATACGTTTTGCCAGGCGCAAACATATCACACACTCGCTCTCCACCTCCCTCCTCCCTCGTCGCCGATCACCAAACTAGCATTTCCAGCCTGCCCGCTTCTGATTGGTGAATCGACGTCTGCACCACTGCACTTCTGCACCTCAGCGCCATCTACCTAGCCGATGTCTGGGCCTGCACCAGCCATTGGAGTTGGAATATCCTGTGCTCTCAAGCTGAAACAACCATCTGATATACGCTCTGTCTATTAGTGGATGTTCTCAGCCAGCGCTTTATTCTCAACACCTGTTAATTTCATTTTGTCTTCATCCATTTTAGAGTAACGTCACCACTATATTATTTTATGTTATTTTTTTGAATTTATAATCTTGTGAGTTTGCACTGTACATAGCAAGGAATTGTCTTATTCATAATTTGTTTTCAATTTAACTAAAGTTTCATTGTTCATACTATTTGTTTTGCTTGTTTTGCCTTACTTTGCCACAGGACACAACAGCTACGCAGTCATCTTTTTTTTCTTAAATGTGATAGGCATTGACACCAGCCATTGGGAGGACTGCAGAACACCTACACTTCTTTTTTCCATCACAATATATATATATATATATATATATATATATATATATATATATATATATATATATATATATATATATATATATATATATATATATGCGGAAAATCCACAGAGAAATATGAAATGAGGTGAACGTTTCGGCTTTGTTAAAGCCTTTGTCAACACCAGACTGACTGTGTATATACACAGGACTACCTTCAGTGCCTGACTTTGTACAGGACAAAGGTAGCGTGCCTGGTACGACCATGTGATCTTGTGGTGACCTTAATAACCCTCCAGCGGTTGAAAGGCATAAATTCCAGCTCAACACCAACCGCAAATTAATTATGATAAACGATGCAAGACTGAAGAGTGTTCGTTTGCAGTTTTAATATTAAAAGTTTGCATACATTAGATGCGCTAATGAATAAAATAACAATTGTAACGCCATTTTTAGCCCAGAGCCTCGTGGTAGGCTGTCGCTCGATGGAAATTTTTCCTTTATGCCATTATTATAGTTTTTTAGACTTTTTATGCCTCTTCGCCGAGTCTCTTAAAGACGTAATTGTAGAGTGTGCCTCTTTGGATGTCTCTGAGGTTAGTCTTGTCTCCTGGCAAGGTCCAAGTGAAGGATTTATTTGACGTGGTCTCCGCCTTGATGTCTCCAGTGAGGTCCAGGTGAAGGAGATCTTCGGTCTGGTCTCTGCGATATTATCAAGAGCGCGGCGCATGGTGGACTGCGGGGTTTCCGCTAAGACGCGTACGTCAGTGGGATTAACTTAGATTCAACAGAGCAGAAGAAGTTGTTAAACACATATGGCAAAATCTTACTGAAGCGACCATACGAGTCATAAATACTCATACTCCGCCCAATTAAAACAGAAACAAGCAACACTTAGTGGGCCAGCCAGAGGCTTAGGGCCCGCGCAGGAATATAACTGCAAGAAAAAAAAAGTGGGATTAACACTGATTTGCAATGCCATAGTTTTAACCACATTTACGTTAAACTATTATTTCAATTTTATTATAGTTCCTGGTTATAGCGCGCACGTTAAAAAGTGCGTTTTCTTTCGTAACATCATTTCACAATTTGTTTTATTATTTCACATCGAGTAGCAAGCGAGAGACGACACTGAGAAGTGATCGAGAGATAAATGTTGGAGAGAGCGACGGAGACTGCAATATTTTCCCTGCTCACAACACAAGACAAATGAACGAACGTGAGAGACATGACTGGCGCAAAGTCGTTCGTAAACAATGTGAAGGACCCTGAGTCTCGCGACTGAGGAGAACCGTATATCTGGGAAACACGAAATAAACAGTGCAGAGCTGCGGGCTCACCATAGCCCGTGATACTTGGAACTTTTTGTTCCAAGTAGCAAATCTTAAACAACAACAACAGTGCAGACAAACACGAAATAAACAACGCGAACAAAAACGAAATAAACAACGCGGACAAACAGGAATGAAGCTAACAGAGTCACGGTTCAGTAGGTTGCGGGGCTCTCTCTCCGCTGGACACTGAGCAGAGGCAAGGCTTCTTTTAATGATGTCATTGACTTCGTCGTGTCTAGTGTGCCAACCACCCGATTTTCCACAGTGCAGGCCATGCAGTCCATATTCGTCAGCATCTGCCTCGCCGCAAATACACCTATGAACAGTGTGGATAGGGGCAGCAAGGCGGAGAGCGACTGCAATACGGAGCTCCTGCGGATCAAGACGTGTGCCTGTCGCAGACATAGGGACTGCCAAAATGAAGTCCCCTGCAGGGGGAGCCTGCACAGCTGTGAGGCGTGCACGATCACTGGGGGTTGTTGCTGCCTCCAGCAAAGCTGTGGCTTCTTTGTCTACAATGGGGCTGTCCCAGCTGAATTGTTTCTTGGCTTTCGGCATTTCTGGTCTGAGTACTGGGTCTGCCATGCCACCCCATTTCGTGTCGCATTCCGTGTAGTGGGGGTCCTGTATCCCCGCTACATCACTCAGGGTGTCAGGTAGAATTTCCTTAACCAGGTCATATATATATATATATATATATATATATATATATATATATATATATATATATATATATATATATATATATATATATATATATATATATATATATATATACATATATATATATATATACATATATATATATATATATATATATATATATATATATATATATATATATATATATATATTGTGACGATAATCTCCTTCAAGAGATTGAGCCTGCTCTTCCCTCCAAAATTACGTCTTCACAATTATATAAAAGACTATGGAAGAAATGTCCAACAACGACAGCAAGGCTTGCCAGGGTGAGCAGAAACGTATGCAACCAGCCACCTGTTCGGACCCAAATCACCAAACTACCCGTTGATCGCTACGGCTCCGCTGATTGGTCGCCGGTCTGGCTGCACCTGCACTCGCCCCCCAATACTACCCGATGTCTGGGGTCGCCCCAACATCAGTCTTCAGAATGTTCCGTGCTTTCGTAGCCAGCACACCTCCCAGCTAGACTCTAGAGTGTACTGAGAGAGGTGGTGGCTTTAAGCCAATATTCCAGCACCTCCCACTTACTGTTGTATTGCACTTCTTGTTATTTTGCCTTAACGTAACTTTTCATTTTGTCATTTAAGAATTCTTATTATTTTGATTCATTGATTTTATTATAAGAATTTGTTTGTGCATTATTTTCATGTTTTGATTTATTTAACGTAATTAAAATTTCATTGTTAAAGTTTACTTGTGTTTTGTGTGTCTTCTCCTTACCTTACCACAGACGAAGTTCCAGTTTTTCTATTTTTTTTTATAACTATGTGACGAGGCCATACCCCTAGCCTTAAACAGCCGAACACCAACGCGTTACCGTCACAAGTTATATGGGGGCCTGTCCTAGGAGCTTCACTCAGGTACTGGTGCTAAGTGGTAATTTATGGTAAGCGTATTTAACTCTGTTAACGTAGCTTTACTATTTTTCATTCAATTTCATTTTTTATAAGGTGCGGTGTATTGTGCATTACGAGAGTAACATATAGTGAAGGTGAGACAACTTTGGATTACGTGGTGACTGTAGGCCTCAGTCATACTCTTAATTGGTCATCTCTCCCTCCATGTTATTACTCGTATTTACCATCTATGTCCCTTGAATATTTCTCATTCTGACAGATCATCATATTGGTACCCTGGTACTGTGGTCTGCCCCGGGTCAAGAGTACCCAATCTTCTGCAATCTGACTGTAGGAGGACAAAGAGGGCCATAGTTCCTCTAGCTCGAACTTTAGTTGCTGAATTGGGACCTCAGCAGCAGTTCTCGTCACCAGTTGACACCTCGCACCCCTACACGTCAGTCAGAGATGATGATACATACAACGGTAGGGAATTAGCTTATTTTTTCAGAGCACAAAGTTCGCTAATTCTGTAAGTATCATATTAAATTCAGTAGGAAAAACTTGCTTTATGTCCTATAGAGACTTGGCAAGGTATGCCTACATCCTTGGACTACCAATTTTACTTTTGAAGCATTTAACTGTTTCATTTGTTTTCGAAACTTTGTTTCATTTGTTAGTAGGATTTTCTTGCCCTTATTCTCTTACATGAGTACCGGGTACAAGATTTCCTGCGCCCTTGATTTAATTTAATCATTTAATATCTTTCACTTAACGTTAATTGTTAAAGATCACACAGGATAGGTACCAGTTGCCACGTTGTCCTGTTTCTGACATTTCATTATTGAACATTCGTGTACCTTTATTTGCTAATTTCACCATGTTTCGTCTCCAAACTTTCCGTGCAAATCCAGCAGGTGAAATAGGGACTTTAAGTCGTGCCAAGAGGACTGAACTACAAACTCTTGCACATGAGTATCAACTAGAAGTTCCCTACCAAGCCAACAAAAATGACCTACACAACCTGTTGCTGGATTATTATTTAGAGCAAGGTAAGATAGACTCTGAAACTCATGAAACTTACTATATTGCAGATAAAACTGATTTGGCAACGCTGAAACTCAAACTAGAGCTGGCCAAGATTGAACGTGAGCAGCAAAGGGAAGCCCGCGAACAGCAAAGGGAAGCAGCTGACATACGAAGGGAAGAGATCGCCCTCAAGGAACGTGAGTTTGCAATGCTCCGTGAACGTGAACGCTTACAGCTTGAAACCAAACAACGCGAGTTGGAAATACAACGCGAACATGACAAGCAACAAGCGACTCTGGCTCTTGAGTGTCGTCAACGGGAATACACGTTGGAAACTTCACACCTCGCTCAACGCCAGCAAGCTACTGCCAATCTTCCCGTCAGTTTTAATATATCACATGCAAGTAAGTTAATGCCATCCTTTGTAGAAGCAGAAGTTGATGTTTTTTTCACCACCTTTGAAACCCTTGCTAATCAACTCAGTTGGCCTGTCGACCAATGGGCCACACTTCTCAGAGTCCATCTTACAGGTAGAGCTGCAGTCACACTCAGTACTTTGGCGTCTGAGAATGACTACTACACTCTGAAACAAGCAGTGTTGGACGCCTACCTCCTCTCTACTGAAAGTTATAGAAGGAAATTCCGTGACCACCTGAAGGCAAGTACCACTACCTTCCTCGAGTTTGCTAACACGAAACGGAGGTATTTCATGAAATGGCTAGAAGCAGCACATGTCTCTACTTTTACAGAACTCGTCAACCTGATGCTTGTTGAAGAATTCTTGAGACGTGTGCCGCCTCCTGTCCGCCTCTACTTAGCAGATAAAGAAGAAACCGACTACCTGAAGTGTGCTAAGTCGGCTGACACTTACAGCCTCATCCACCGGCTGACACCTGAACCATCCTCCAGTAAGAAGTCGTGGTACAGTTACGAGAAGGTGAGCCCCGATCAAGCTGGTTCACAACTGTACTGCAAGTATTGTAGACTCTATGGACATACCATAGACAAGTGTGGTAAGTCTCAATACAAGGGAACCACTGACCAACAACGACCCAAACCAACTCCTCCTAAGTCCGGTAAGCCTGTGATGAATGTTGGTGTTGATGTTAATGATCTTTCTCTTTTCAGTAACCACCTGTATACTGGAACTGTCTCTGCCAACGGTTCAAATCCGGAGGGACGTTTCAAATTGAAGATCTTGAGGGACACAGCGGCTCTACAATCGATCATCTTGAAGTCGGCTGTGCCCAACATAGTCTACACCGGGGAAACGGTCTTCATCACTGACCTCACTGCTACTACTCCATACCCTCTCGCCAGAGTCCACCTGGATTGTCCCTACGTGAACGGGGAAGTCCAAGTCGCCGTCAGGGAAAAGCCTTTTCCCATGCCTGGAGTGCAACTTCTCCTAGGCAACGACTTGGCAGAAGACCTGCAACCAACCAACCTGATCGTCATGGACAAACCCCAGGTGTGTAACTCTGTGCCAAGTAACCCTATTCTTGAGTATGTTCCAGCAGAGGTTCAAGAGAGTGAAGTTTCTCCTCCGGTTCTCGTGACCACCCGTGCACAAGCCGCACGTCCACAGCCAGCTGACTCTACTGCTACCGCTGTCCCTCAAGACCCTCAGAAACTACCCCCGCATCTGACCAAGTTGGAGTTCCGTAAGTTGCAGAGGGAAGATCTTACTTTAACACCATTGTTTTTCCAGGCTGAGACTCAACCCGACAGTATTCCTGGGTTCTTCCTAGAGAACGACTTGCTCTACCGCAGATATAGACCCAGTAAACTGAAGGAGGAGGACGATTGGGCCAACACCGAACAACTTGTGATTCCCACCAGCCTGCGGCCCACTATTCTACACCTGGCCCATGGAGCATTCTCCCACTACGGCTTCAACAAGACTTACCATGGGATTCGTCAAGACTACTACTGGCCAGGTATGGTAAACAACGTCAAACAGTACGTAAAACAGTGTCATACATGTCAGATGGCAGGCAAACCGAACGTCTCCATTCCCAGAGCACCACTGATTCCCATACAGGTGCCTGCGGAACCTTTCCACAGACTCATAATAGACTGTGTTGGTCCTTTACCTCGGACCAGTTCAGGTAACGCCTACATCCTAACCATCCTGTGTCCTACCACCAGATTTCCCATAGCAGTTCCAGTGAAGAACATCACGGCTGCTACGGTTATCAAACATCTACTGAAGATCTTCACTCAATACGGATTTCCCAGGGAGATTCAAAGTGACTGTGGCACCAACTTCACCAGTGATCTCTTCAAAAGGACACTGGAGGAGTTCAACATCAAACAGGTATTGTCCAGCCCCTATCATCCTGCTTCACAGGGTTCTCTTGAACGTAGTCATCAGACCATCAAAGCACTCTTGAAAAAGTTTTGTAGTGAAACCTCAAAGGATTGGGATAAGCAGATTGACCTAATAATGTGTATTTTCAGAAGTCTCCCCAATGAGTCCCTAGGAGTATCTCCTTATGAGATGCTCTACGGCCGTAAGTGCCGTACTCCCCTTAAGGCTTTCAAAGACTCTCTCAGAGATGCCACCTTCAGTGAGCATCAGAATGTGCCCCAGTTTCTTCAAAACCTTCAACACATTCTAGAGAGAGTCCACCGCTTTGCTCATGATAATCTATTGAAAGCCCAGGTGAGAATGAAGACTCATTACGACCAGACCAGCAAAGTAAGAAAATTCAAGCCGGGAGACTTCGTCCTTGCTTATTTCCCTATCCCAGGTTCACCTTTACAAAACAGATTTTCAGGACCCTACTGCGTCAAAGAGTGCAGGAATAATAATAATTATGTGATAGAGACTCCAGATAGGCGGCGGAAGACCCAGCTGTGCCACGTCAACCTCCTGAAGCAATATAATGGTACTCCTCCCACTGTCTTGATTAATTGTTCTACCTTCACAGAACCCTACATCCACAGTGAGACCATCCCGGCTTCTTCTCCCGAAAGCACTGACAAGGAGTCGGCGCTTTCTAATTCCAAAATCCTTAATGATCTTCCCAAATGCTTTCAGGATAATACTCGTGCTCCTATGCCCTCTTCTAATTCCACTCTCACCTCGTCAGATAAGCCCTACATCCTCCATGTCGACGCCAATGGTACCGACGATGGTGGTGTCGTGATGCAGCAACGAGGCGAGAAGAATACACCTGTCAGCGACTACTGCTACAAGGAACGACGGAACAATTGGCAAGGAGCTACTCTTCCTCATCCTGAAGCTTCAGCACTTCACTCCACACCTGAAAAGTGCTCGGTCCACCATCAATACGGACCACACCACCCTACACCTCCTGCAGCACGCCCACTTCTCATCTCAACGTCTTCTACTATGGGCTTGTTAACTGCAGAATTTCAACCTGGAGACACGCTATACCAAGAGTCTGACAACATCTTAGCCCATGATCTCTCCAGAGTTTATGAAGTAGAAGCAACTCCATCCATTACTCCACCACATAACGACGTACTTCTTCCAGAACCGCAGGCTTCGGGGGAGAGTTGTGACGATAATCTCCTTCAAGAGATTGAGCCTGCTCTTCCCTCCAAAATTACGTCTTCACAATTATATAAAAGACTATGGAAGAAATGTCCAACAACGACAGCAAGGCTTGCCAGGGTGAGCAGAAACGTATGCAACCAGCCACCTGTTCGGACCCAAATCACCAAACTACCCGTTGATCGCTACGGCTCCGCTGATTGGTCGCCGGTCTGGCTGCACCTGCACTCGCCCCCCAATACTACCCGATGTCTGGGGTCGCCCCAACATCAGTCTTCAGAATGTTCCGTGCTTTCGTAGCCAGCACACCTCCCAGCTAGACTCTAGAGTGTACTGAGAGAGGTGGTGGCTTTAAGCCAATATTCCAGCACCTCCCACTTACTGTTGTATTGCACTTCTTGTTATTTTGCCTTAACGTAACTTTTCATTTTGTCATTTAAGAATTCTTATTATTTTGATTCATTGATTTTATTATAAGAATTTGTTTGTGCATTATTTTCATGTTTTGATTTATTTAACGTAATTAAAATTTCATTGTTAAAGTTTACTTGTGTTTTGTGTGTCTTCTCCTTACCTTACCACAGACGAAGTTCCAGTTTTTCTATTTTTTTTTATAACTATGTGACGAGGCCATACCCCTAGCCTTAAACAGCCGAACACCAACGCGTTACCGTCACAATATATATACATATATACATAAAAGTTTGTGAGGGTACCACCTCTGGTGCCAATGTGGGGACCCATAGCCTCGGAGAAGAAAATAAAAAGTATTCAGAGGAGCCCTTGTGGTTTCTCACTGAACACTAATATTATCTTCTCCTACCACCCCCATTCTTTTGTATGTACACATATATATTTACTTTATTTGAACTTTGTTACAAAAAAGGAGTTACATATGGGTTACAAAGATGGTTATCATAGGTTGTCGAGTTCCTCCAGCTCCTCAGATGGCGGGCAGGAACCCTGGATGCAGTGCGCATTTCCCCTCTGTATCGCCACACTGAGGCGCTGGAAAAGAAAGCTTGCAGCTCTTGGGTCCCTTGTTGTTTCAATGAGCCTAGAACCCAGTTCCTTCAAAAAACTGGTAGCACTTTTACCCCAGGCGCCGAGTGTCTCAGAAGCAATGGGGACAAAATTGTAGTGGTGATCCAGTTCTCTATACTTACGGGATTTGGCTGCTTCCCTGTGGGTGGCAGCGCCACCTCGTTGTGCAACACTGAGGTTAATGTAGGTGTTAGCCAGGGTTGATACGCACGTGTAGTCCCATACCAACTGCTTGCCATTCTTCCAGGGGTTCACTGTGATACCATCCGGGCGATCAATAAGAGCATCAGAGTTACGGGGCGTTAGGTAACAGGGCTCTCTTTCAGCTGGGCATCCAGCTGTGGTGAGGCTCCTCTTGATGATGTCGTTAACTTCACTGTGCCTCGAGTGCCATCCCCCTGTGCTTTGGCAGAGTAGGCCATGGTGGCCGTACCTGTCAGCCA
Organism: Procambarus clarkii; assembly: GCF_040958095.1. Lineage (NCBI taxonomy): Eukaryota > Metazoa > Arthropoda > Malacostraca > Decapoda > Cambaridae > Procambarus > Procambarus clarkii. The sequence goes on along the minus strand of NC_091150.1, from coordinate 53,262,668 downwards.
CCACCTCGCCGCAAATACACCTATATCTGGTGTGGATTGGGGCAGCAAGGCGGAGGGCCACAGCAATTCGGAGGGCGTCTGGTGTGAGACGCGTGCCAGTTGCCGACATTGGGGTTGCTAACAGGAAATCCCCTGCATGTGGTGCTGCTACTGCTGTGAGGCGAGCAATGTCGTGTTGTGTTGTTGCAGCACCCAGGCACTCTGCAGCAACTTGGTCTACAATGGGGCCATCCCAGCTGGATTGCTTGTGGGCTTTTGGGGATGGTGGTTGAAGTGATTGGCCTGCACGAGAGGCCCACTCTGTGGCACAGCGTGTAAAATTGGGATCATGTTCACCTGCCAGCTGATGTAAGTGAGCAGGTAGAATTTCCTTCACAAGGTCGTCGGATGCTGATAAGGAGGACAGGAAGGCTGGAACAGCGATTTGCGTTGCTGTTCGAACTCCGAGGCCCCCAAGTCTTACGGGAAGAGAGGCTTGTTTCCACGGTAAGTCATCGAGAGAGAGGTTAAGGGCTTTTTCTAGCATTGATTTCAGTAACCAGTCATACTCACTTAGCTTTTGGCTACTGTAAGATGGTGAACACCTCAGAAAGTAGGTTAACCTGGGGAGGGACAGACATCTGGTGATGAGGTAGAGTGCATCATGAGCATCAATATCCTCAATCCTCCCATCCATCCTCTTAAGGTCGGCGATTTTCTTATCAAGGACCTCATCGATGGCTTTCAACCCCAGGGGGGCTCCTAGGAGTGTGCTGTCTTCAGGTTTAGTTTTATGGATATTTGGCTGAAGACCCTCTATTCTCTCTACGATGCCCTGGTTGGAACATATTATTTCACATTTAGATGGGTTCAGCGTGAGGCCTAAAACTGCACCTTGCTCCTGGATTTTTCTGATGTCCTCCAGGAGGGAGTCTTGGGAACCAGCTAGGGTACCATCATCCAAGAACCAGATGTTAAGCTCGCTGGACAGGACCTCTGTGACTTGTTTGATATATATATATATATATATATATATATATATATATATATATATATATATATATATATATATATATATATATATATATATATATATATATAGACATATGTCGTACCTAGTAGCCAGAACGCACTTCTCAGCCTACTATGCAAGGCCCGATTTGCCTAATAAGCCAAGTTTCATGAATTAATTGTTTTTCGACTATCTAACCTACCTAACCTAACTTTTTCGGCTACCTAACTTAACCTAACCTATAAAGATAGGTTAGGTTAGGTAGGGTTTGTTAGGTTTGGTCATATATCTACGTTAATTTTAACTCCAATAAAAAAAATTGACCTCATACATAATGAAATGGGTAGCTTTATCATTTCATAAGAAAAAAAATAGAGAAAATATATTAATTCAGGAAAGCCAGAACGCACTTCTCGGCCTACGATGCAAGACCTGATTTGCCTAATAGGCCGAGTCATTTTCTTTATTTTCCAAAAAACTTTTCTAATTGGTTTATTTGAATTAGTTTTATTATATTATATTAGGAACATATATTATTGACATTGTTATGTTAGTTTAGATTAGGATAAGATAGGTTAGGTTAGGTAGGGAAGGTTAGGTTCGGTCATATATCTACGTTAATTTTAACTCCAATAAAAAAAAATTGACCTCATACATAATGAAATGGGTAGCTTTATCATTCCATAAGAAAAAATTTAAAGAAAATATATTAATTCAGGAAAACTTGGCTTATTAGGCAAATCGGACCTTGCATAGTAGGCTGAGAAGTGCGTTCTGGCTACTAGGTACGACATATATATATATATATATATATATGTCGTACCTAGTAGCCAGAACGCACTTCTCGGCCTACTATGCAAGGCCCGATTTGCCTAATAAGCCAAGTTTTCATGAATTAATTGTTTTTCGACTACCTAACCTACCTAACCTAACCTAACCTAACTTTTTCGGCTACCTAACCTAACCTAACCTATAAAGATAGGTTAGGTTAGGTTAGGTAGGGTTGGTTAGGTTCGGTCATATATCTACGTTAATTTTAACTCCAATAATAAAAATTGACCTCATACGTAATCAAATGGATAGCTTTATCATTTCATAAAAAAAAATTAGAGAAAATATATTAATTCAGGAAAACTTGGCTTATTGAGCAAAACGGGCCTTGCATAGTAGGCCAAGAAGTGCGTTCTGGCTACTAGGTACGACATATATATATATATATATATATATATATATATATATATATATATATATATATATGTCGTACCTAGTAGCCAGAACGCACTTCTCAGCCTACTATGCAAGGCCCGATTTGCCTAATAAGCCAAGTTTTCATGAATTAATTGTTTTTCGACTACCTAACCTACCTAACCTAACCTAACCTAACTTTTTCGGCTACCTAACCAAACCTAACCTATAAAGATAGGTTAGGTTAGGTTAGGTAGGGTTGGTTAGGTTCGGTCATATATCTACGTTAATTTTAACTCCAATACAAAAAAATTGACCTCATACATAATGAAATGGGTAGCTTTATCAATTCATAAGAAAAAAATTAGAAAAAACATATTAATTCAGGAAAACTTGGCTTACTAGGCAAATCGGGCCATGCATAGTAGGCCAAAAAGTGAGTTCTGGCTACTAGGTACGACATATATATATATATATATATATATATATATATATATATATATATATATATATGTCGTACCTAGTAGCCAGAACGCACTTGTCAGCCTACTATGCAAGGCCAAATTTGCCTAATAAGCCAAGTTTTCCTGAATTAATATATTTTCTCAAATTTTTTTCTTATGAAAAGATAAAGCTACCCATTTCATTATGTATGAGGTCAAATTTTTTTTTATTGTAGTTAAAATTAACGTAGATATATGACCGAACCTAACCAACCCTACCTAACCTAACCTAACCTATCTTTATAGGTTAGGTTAGGTTAGGTAGCCAAAAAAGTTAGGTTAGGTTAGGTTAGGTAGGTTAGGTCGTCGAAAAACAATTAATTCATGAAAACTTGGCTTAGTAGGCAAATCGGGCCTTGCATAGTAGGCTGAGAAGTGAGTTCTGGCTACTAGGTACGACATATATATATATATATATATATATATATATATATATAATATATATATATATATATATATATATATATGTCGTACCTAGTAGCCAGAACGCACTTCTCAGCCTACTATGCAAGGCCCGATTTGCCTAATAGGCCAAGTTTTCATGAACTAATGTTTTTTCGACTACCTAACCTACCTAACCTAACCTAACCTACCATTTTTCGGCTACCTAACCTAACCTAACCTATAGAGATAGGTTAGGTTAGGTTAGGTAGGGTTGGTTAGGTTCGGTCATATATCAACGTTAATTTTAACTCCAATAAACAAAAATTGAACTCATACATAATGAAATGGGTAGCTTTATCATTTCATAAGAAAAAAATTAGAGAGAATATAATAATTCAGGAAAACTTGGCTTATTAGGCAAATCGGGCCTTGCATAGTAGGCTGAGAAGTGCGTTCTGGCTACTAGGTACGACATATATATATATATATATAATATATATATATATATATATATATATTATATATATATATATATATATATATATATATATATATATATATATATATATATGTCGTACCTAATAGCCAGAACGCACTTCTCAGCCTACTATTCAAGGCCCGATTTGCCTAATAAGCCAAGTTTTCATGAATTAATGTTTTTTCGTCTACCTAACCTACCTAACCTAACCTAACCTAGCTTTTTTTGGCTACCTAACCTAACCTTACCTATAAATATAGGTTAGGTTAGGTTAGGTAGGGTTGGTTAGGTTCGGTCATATATCTACGTTAATTTTAACTCCAATAAAAAAAATTGACCTCATACATAGAGAAAAGGGTTGCTTTATCATTTCATAAGAAAAAAATTATAGTAAATATATTAATTCAGGAAAACTTGGCTTATTAGGCAAATCGGGCCATGAATAGTAGGCTGAGAAGTGAGTTCTGGCTACTAGGTACGACATATATATATATATATATATATATATGTCGTACCTAGTAGCCAGAACGCACTTTTTGGCCTACTATGCAAGGCCCGATTTGCCTAATAAGCCAAGTTTTCCTGAATAAATATATTTTCTATAATTTTGTTCTTATGAAATGATAAAGCTACCAATTTCATTATGTATGTGGTAAATTTTTTTTTATTGGAGTTAAAATTAACGTAGATATATGACCGAACCTAACCAACCCTACCTAACCTAACCTAACCTATCTTTATAGGTTAGGTTAGGTTAGGTAGCTGAAAAAGTTAGGTTAGGTAGGTTAGGTAGTCGAAAACCAATTAATTCATGAAAACTTGGCTTATTAGGCAAATCGGGCCTTGCATAGTAGGCTGAGAAGTGCGTTCTGGCTACTAGGTACGACATATATATATATATATATATATATATATATATATATATATATATATATATATATATATATATATATATATATATAAACTTTTTTTTCGTTTTCAGACGCATTAGACTTGAATATAAAAGGGTTGAAAGAAACAGGCGCCAACCCAACACTCGTAAGTGCAAATGAGGTCGTTAGAGTGTGCACAGTGCTGAAGCAATTAGTCCACGAGAGCACAGGAGGCAACGTGGAAAGAATGTTTAGTAACGAGTCCATATTAACAGCTGCATGTGAAATTAATGTTATTTATAAGGGGCTTCCCTTCTTTGATGAATGAACTCTAATGATTTGTCATCGAACTAAGAAGTGTGTAAGATAAAAATGTCGACATTTTTTCGCGATCTTCCGTTACTGGAAATAGTGTTGAGGTGCCTAACTGGTTGAGGTGTTGTAATGAGTTTACTGACAACGTGAAAAATACGAAAGTTTTTCACACATTTTTTAAGCTGAGGGTGTTTAGTTAACTAAAGACAATGGAAACGCGAATTAAAGAGTTTGAGGAACTTGTTTGGAGGCAGCAAAACGCACATTTATTTTCTTGTCGTAAGTGCTAGCTCCTCTTCCCATGCATTGGGGACTTTTTTTGTTAATATAACTATTCTCTCGTCGTAAGCAGTATCGTTCAGTTTTCTGCTGGCTAAAAGTCCGTTAATTAAATTTCCACGATACCCTTAGATGCGTATCTTTAAGTATCGTGGAAATTTGGTATCCAGCTGAAACTTTAGGTATTCCCTGGGGGCCACTTGAGCCAGGAGGAATGAGGTCTGAGTGAGGAATGAGGGAATCATATACATTACTGGCGACAATCAACGTGGATAATAAAAACTGTATATGACTGCTGCGTTTATCACCTAATACTTCCATGCTTCAGTGGCACTCCAAGGAAGGCCTATAGTTTTAAATGGATTCAAATTGTGCATCTTTGAGGTCCTGTCTTATTGGGGTGAGATCAGTGGTTAGAGGTACGGACTGCTGTTCTGGTGGTCTGTAGTTCGATGATCCTATGGCCCGAAAAGATCAAAGTTTTTTATCCACGTTTATTGTGGTTAGAAATTTACTTGTTAGGTAAGTTGAACCCTGACTTGTCTATGAAAGTCCCCTAACACCATCCAGTAACCCTGAGCAGATTAATGCGCCAAGCCTCAAACATCTGGTCTTCATGCTTGGACAGATTGATAGACATTCTAATATACAGATATTATATTATACCGGGTTATATATTATACAGATTATTATATATACCTGGACAAATATACCGGTTGTCCTCCAAGAATGTCGTACTTTTCTTCATACTAGAGATAAAGACCATTACAAGTACACCTATATCTGAGCCGCTGGTATTAGTGCAGCTGATCGCCCCGTACACATTAACACGCGTGAAGGCAATGTTCCCGTTGTTTATTTCGTGTTTGTCTGCACTGTTTATTTCGTGTTTTAACATATATACGGTTCTCCTCAGTCGCGAGACTCAGGGTCCTTCACATTGTTTACGAACGTGGTCTGACACTCACATATTTCATCACGTGTTAATTTTCGTGATTTACACACACACACACACACACACACACACACACACACACACACACACACACACACACACACACACACACACACACACACACACAAACACACACACACACACACACACACACACACACACATACACACACACACACATACACACACACACACATACACACACACACACAAACACACACACACAAACACACACACACACACACACACACACACACACACACACACACACACACACAAACACACACACACACACACACACACACACACACACACACACACACACACACACACACACACACACACAAACACACACACACACACACACACACACACACACACACACACACACACACATATATATATATATATATATATATATATATATATATATATATATATATATATATATATATATATATATGTCGTACCTAGTAGCCAGAACTCACTTCTCAGCCTACTATTCAAGGCCCGATTTGCCTAATAAGCCAAGTTTTCCTGAATTAATATATTTACTATAATTTTTTTCTTATGAAATGATAAAGCTACCCTTTTCACTATGTATGAGGTCAATTTTTTTTTATTGGAGTTAAAATTAACGTAGATATATGACCGAACCTAACCAACCCTACCTAACCTAACCTAACCTATATATATAGGTAAGGTTAGGTTAGGTAGCCAAAAAAAGCTAGGTTAGGTTAGGTTAGGTAGGTTAGGTTGACGAAAAAACATTAATTCATGAAAACTTGGCTTATTAGGCAAATCGGGCCTTGCATAGTAGGCTGAGAAGTGCGTTCTGGCTACTAGGTACGACTTATATATATATATATATATATATATATATATATATATATGTCGTACCTAGTAGCCAGAACTCACTTCTCAGCCTACTATGCAGGGCCCGATTTGCCTAATAAGCCAAGTTTTCCTGAATTAATATATTTTATATAATTTTTTTCTTATGAAATGATAAAGCTTCCCATTTCATTATGTATGAGGTAAATTTTTTTTATTGGAGTTAAAATTAACGTAGATATAAGACCGAACCTAACCAACCCTACCTAACCTAATCTAACCTATCTTTATAGGTAAGGTTAGGTTAGGTAGCCAAAAAAAGCTAGGTTAGGTTAGGTTAGGTAGGTTAGGTAGACGAAAAAACATTAATTCAGGAAAACTTGGCTTATTAGGCAAATCGGGCCCTGCATAGTAGGCTGAGAAGTGAGTTCTGGCTACTAGGTACGACATATATATATATATATATATATATATATATATATATATATATATATATATAAGTCGTACCTAGTAGCCAGAACGCACTTCTCAGCCTACTATGCAAGGCCCGATTTGCCTAATAAGCCAAGTTTTCATGAATTAATATATTTTCTCTAATTTTTTCTTATGAAATGATAAAGCTACCCATTTCATTATGTATGAGGTCAATTTTTTTTATTGGAGTTAAAATTAACGTAGATATATGACCGAACCTAACCAACCCTACCTAACCTAACCTAACCTATCTTTATAGATTAGGTTAGGTTAGGTAGCCGAAAAAGTTAGGTTAGGTTAGGTAGGTTAGGTAGTCGAAAAAACATTAATTCATGAAAACTTGGCTTATTAGGCAAATCGGGACTTGCATAATAGGCTGAGAAGTGCGTTCTGGCTACTAGGTACGACATATATATATATATTTACCTAGAAGGGGTACCACCTCTGGTGCAAGTGTAGGAGAAGAAAATAAAGCCTCGGAGAAGAAAATAATGAGTACTCACAGAAGACCTTGTGGATCCTCACTGAACACTTTGATATTACTTCTCCTACCACCCCTATTCTTTTGGTAAGTGTGTATATTTATCTAACTTTATTTGCAAATGTCATTACACAAAAAAGTTACAATATTGATTACATGCAGGGTACAAGGCTGCTTGTCACAAGTTGAACAGCTCCTCCAGCTTCTCAGATGGCGGGCAGGAACCATGGATGCAGTGAGCATTTCCTCTCTGGATTGCCACACTAAGGCGCTGAAAGAGAAAACTGGCAGCTCTAGGGTCTCTAGTTGTTTCGATTAGCTTAGACCCCAACTCCTTCAAAAAGCTAACAGCACTTTTACCCCAGGCACCAAGTGTCTCTGAGGATATGGGGACAAAATTGTAGTGGTGCTCAAGGTCTCTGTATTTACGTGACTTGGCCGCTTCCCGGTGATTGGCAGCTCCTCCTGCTTGTGTAGCACTGAAGTCAACATAGGTGTTGGCTAAAGTTGAAACGCAAGTGTAGTCCCACACCAACTGTCTACCATTCTTCCAGGGGTTCACCGTGATTCCGTCTGGGCGACCGACAGGCTCATATATATATACTTATGTATATATATATATATATATATATATATATATATATATATATATATATATATATATATATATATATATATATATATATATACATAAATATATATTGTGCACTTTTCAACGCACGCTTAAACTTGAACCTTTTGGAGCTGAACAGTGTAATCGGATTAATAATTCAATCTCGTTCGCTCAAAGATGGAAAACAGAATTGCTTTTTAGGGTTTGTTAAATAACGTGTCGACTAGTTTCACATATTTTTTTTTTTCATCGCTTACATGCCACCAAACAATTGTGTCACGTTGTTTCAGCACGGTGCAACACGAAAACCATAACAGTTTTGCCTGCCCGCTGCACAGGCTAAGTGGGAGAGAGCTGTGACGGGTGAGGGGAGAGGAGTCACTGGCTTAGAACAACACGTGGAGTGAGGAAGAACGGTTTTGGCCCACTTCTAACTCCTGAAAGGAGAATTCTCCAACCCCCACCAACCAGACTAATGCATAGTGAGGTCGATGCCTCCTAACTCCTGTAGGAAGAGATCGAGATGGAGCAGCAGCAGCAACAGCAACAGCAGCAGTAGCAGCAACAGCACCAGCAGCAGCACCAGCAGCAGTAGCAGTACCAGCAGCACCAGCAGCAACAGCAGTACCAGCAGCACCAGCAGCACCAGCAGTAGCAGCAGCAGCACCAGCAGCAGCATCAGCAGTACCAGCAGTAGCAGCACCAGCAGCACCACCAGCAGCACAAACAGTACCAGTAGTACAGCAGCAGTACCACCAGCAACACCAGTAGCAGTAGCACTATCAGCAGCAGCACCACCAGCAGCAGTAGCACCGGCAGTACCAGCAGCAGCACCAGCAGCAACAGCACCAGCAGCAGCAGCACCACCAGTAGCAGCAGCACCACCACCAGCACCAACACCAGCAGCAGCACCACCAGCAGCACCACCAGTAGTAGCAGCAACAACAGCACCACCAACAGCAGCAACATCAGCACCAGCAGAAAGCTGCCATTCAACAAGCACTAGCACAGAGTATAGACAAACACAGAGGGGGTAGAGAGGTGGAAGGGAGAGCTGTGGGAGGGGAAGATGGAACACAGAGCACCGCTCTAAAAAATACCTGCCCTCAAAGATTGAAAATTTGCACCACCACAAAACAAATTGAAAAGGACTTCCGTTTAACAAAAAGTAGGAGATTGAAAAGGGAGACCAGAGGACAAAACACGGGTTTACTGCCACTGGACAGTGTGTGTTGGTTGATAACTGAGGCCGGTGTTAAGTATCGCTGCTCCACTGGGGTGCAGTTTTGGCTTTTCCGAAGCTTTTTGGTATTGGGTTTTTAAGGTCTGTAAACCGCAGAGGCTTATTACGACCTATTAAGATTATATAGTGGCCAATCTGGGTTATAAAGGAATATGAACCGCAGGAGGGTTGTTCAGGCCTATTAACCCACAGGAGGATTATTTAGGCCTATCAACCGAAGGGGGGTTTATTTAGGCTTATCACACGCAGGAGGATAATTTAGGCCAATCATCCGCAGGAGGATTATTTAGCATTATCAATTGTGGGAAGGGTTATTTAGGCCTATCAACCGGTTATTTTGGCCTATCAACTGCAGGAAGGGTTATTTAGGCCTATCAACCGCGGGAAGGGTTATTTAGGCCTATCAACCGCGGGAAGGGTTATTTAGGCCTATCAACCAGTTATTTAGACCTATCAACCGCAGGAGGGTTATTAAAGCCAATGAATCACAGAAGAGTTAAGACCACCACAATAGCTTCCTGGCCATAAGAACAAAGGTAACTGCAGAAGGCCTATTGGCCCATATGAGGCAGCTCCTATTTATAACCACCCAATCCCATTCATATCCCTGGAAACACAAAGCGAAACCGACCCTATTTTCCGCTTGTTACAACTTTTAATAAAGTTGTTACATCTTGGCTTAACGTGTTTTTGACGTATTAGAACGTTGTTACAACTTGTTATACTGGTTCTTATAACTTGTTAGGTGTTAAATCTTGTTCGAACGTTGTAGCAACGTCGTAGTTTCGCTGTGTGTTTGGCGGGATACATGTCCAACCCACGTTTGAAACAAGCAAAAGTGGTGGAGGTGGGGTCGAGGGACCCCACCTCCACCACGTTAAACGGTAATTGGGTTCCCCAAATCAACAACCCTGTTACCGAAATCATTCAGAAGGTATAGTCTAGTGAAGAACGCATTTTAAGATAATAATAAACTCCAATATTTATATACACCATTCAGCAAGGTACTCCCCCATGGTGTATATACACCCTGCTGAAGGAGCTTAACTAGCCCGTCCTCCTATGGTTTCCCAGCGTCAAGAAACTGTTGTACTAAAGTGATTGATTGATGAAGATTAAGCCACCCAAGAGGTGGCAAGGGCATGAATAGCCCGTAAGTGGTGGCCCTTTTGAGCCATTACCAGTATCAAGAGATGATACTGGAGATCTGTGGAGGCGCAACTGCACCCTGCGTGACGGGAGATGTCTCCCGGACCAAATGGTGACCAAATGGTGTGTACTAAAGTTCCCTCATCCTAAATTTATAGAGGACCCAAAATAGGAAACAGGAAAGTATGTTAATTTCGCGAGCCGTTACCATTTTCTAGTACGACGGTTTTTGGCGGGGTATACGTCAAAATGCGGCGCTCTATTAGGAGGCCGGGTTGGCTTTACAAGTATTTAATGAAACTGAATGGGCCACTGACAGGAATATGAGCGTATATTGTGATGAGATACGAAACAATGGATATAAATTAGCAATTTTTTTTATTGGGAAATATATATAAATACAACATACAAAAGCAATGCACCAAAGCACCAGATCAGTCAGATACAGAGAACAAAACAACACAGAAAATCCAATACAAACACAGAGGATGAAGGAGTACATCAGTGCAATTGAACTGTACAAGAAACACACAAAACAGAGTACAATATAATGCAAAAGAAAACAGGAGTAGACCTCACCCGCCGAACAACACACGGTCAGTATATATACAAGTAAAACATAGCAAAACAAGACAGGGAAACGCACAAAACTAAAACGTACCACCCACACGGTGCCACGATCACACACCAGGGGCCCGAGACTCTGGGACCGTTACCACTACCACAACACTGAGATGGTATTGTACCGGCATCAAACATCACCACAAGAACATTAAAATATACATAAAGAACATCAGAAGCAAAAAAACGGAACAGAGCATAAACATAACGCAAAACACACACAACACAAAATACAACTCCAGTACAAGAACAGCACACACCAACACAAACACCGTGCACCAAGACACAAACCAACACAAACACAACATGACAGATAAGGTAAACCTTCCAAACAATACACATCGCAACAGTCCACAACAACAGGGACACATAAAAGATAAATATAAAGCACACAAACAACACACTCAACATATCACAATATGAAGTAAGTAACACCCAGGCAAAGGAGAACACAGTCACAAAATTATAAAACACATTACAGGACTAAGAGAACACGCAACGAAAACCCCACAACCTTCAACAAATTTGCACACCCTACATACGCACCCCGTGAACAAAAGATGAAGCTCCCTCGGAAAAGTCCGCTGTAATCACCACTTAGTATACCACAACCACTACATAAATTACTGCAACCACCAAATTGTATACTATAACCACACTCAGTATACTGCAACCGATCTCGCAAGAAAAATAAAAACTTGACCCACATCGTACCCCTCCTTCCTACCAACCCACAAGCAAAAAACATAATCCGAAATCAATACTCCCTAGCGTATTTCGAATTTTCCTGTTCCCCCGAGGAAACAACAAGAATAGAAATGCAACAAATCCATTCGCAACACTGGTCCACAAAAAGCCACAATTGTGTCCCGCAACCAGTCCATCAAACCTACAACCCGCTCTCAAAAATAAAAACCACCCAATTGAAATTCACATACCCCACAATGAACACAACCGTCTGAATCCACCAAACCCAACATTTATAGGCAACAGCTCATTTATAGGCAACGTTTCATGCAACAAACGAAACATCAATTCCCGCTGCCTCGGCACGATATATGGGCCCATGCAACGTGGCTCAAATATCCAAATCCCAAATATCAAAGCACAGGTACATGCCCTCAACCCAGTGACACCTCCGACGTAGAAGCGCCCCATACACCTCATAACAATTGAACGACAAATTCCGAAAACCTACAACGCACCCGAAGAATCAGAACCGCCCACGAGTACACAGGAGGAGTAACAAAAGTCACCTCCCGACAAACTTCCATCTCGACCAGATAATTCAAGCACAGAGAACATAAGAACAAAACATGGGAGTTCAAACTACCCTTAACTCGAGCCCCGTACGAAGTAATACCCAAAACTAAGTCAACGACTTAACATACACATCAGGAATACCTATCCCAACCTCTGCCACCCACAAGCATAAAGAAGACCTGCAAATTGGGTGGTAACTACCACACCACACATACCAAGAAACCACACTCTCCAGAGAATGAGCCTGACACTTGTCCAACAGAAAACACTGCCAAAATACACACCATAGATAAGACCTTGCAAGACATGATAATCGCCCGCTGATAAATAGTTAAAACCCGTTTGGAGAGCAACCCGACCACCACCCCCATCGCCCGAGAGACTGCATCCCAATTAAACTCTAATGACTACTCATAAGTACAAAACCAAGTAACACCCAACACCCGAATAGACTGCACCACAGGAAACAAGGACACCCCCCCCCCCTCACACCAAACTAGAAGCCCAACTCCCCAAGCCCATAAGACCTGCAACACAAACTCAATCGGAACGCGATCAAACGTCTTTAACCAATTGAGATTGATCATAGCAGCAGGAAGACCAGACACTTGACACGTAAAGGAGTACATCCCGGAAAAGAGAATTACACTGCACAAACGACCTCGCAGGGACCCCACAAAACTGTTCCACAGAAACCAAAGACCCAACCACCGAACGAAACCACCCAGCCAACAGCTTAGAGATAATCTTATAGTCAAGATACAACAGAGTAATCGAACTCCAATTAGAAAAAAAACGCAAATTCCCCGGCTCTGGAAGCAACTGCACAATACCAACAGTCTGCAAAGCAGTCAACGACATCCGCCCCAAACAAACCCTGACGACCTTCAGAAAATCCGAACCAATCGCATCCCAAAAAGAAACATAAAAGTCTGCTGAAAGGTCGTCATACCCTGGAACTTTACACTTACAAAAAGACCGCACGACATCCCAAACCTCCGAAAGATCAACCATCCCCACAAGACCAAGACAAGAAATCCTCTATCTCCCCATCCCCCTCGACTGGCCCTTACAACCCTTCAAGGTCCCGACGAACATGCAACAAGACTCCATCCATGTTCGACAACACTGACCCACCCGGCTGATGGAGGCGTGTCAACATAACAGAAGCACAAGCCACCTTCTCCTTCCACATCAAAAACTGCGAAAGGCGCTCATCGAACAACCATTCCGCTCACCAAAAAACCATTGTGTGGCCACGTCTATGGTAAATAATAATAATAATAATAATAATAATAATAATAATAATAATAATAATAATAATAATAATAATAAAAAACATTCCGCAACTCCAGCCTGCACATGAACCCCCTTGCCATCTCCTCCTGCAACCCGCTAATCTGCTCCTTACACAACAAAATGTCCCCAAACCTATCAAAACTCTGATTTACCAACCCAAACAAACGATTCAACCTTGCCTGCAAAACGCGCATCAACCCATACCTCTCCACCACCTTCCGCTTTGCCAACAGTTTAAAAAACGCCTTACACTCGCCGTTACACCGGTCCCACCAATCCAGATAGAATGAACCTGACATTTTTGTTTGTTTGTTTGTTTGAGATATATACAAGAGTTGTTACATTCTTGTACAGCCACTAGTACGCGTAGCGTTTCGGGCAAGTCCTTAATCCTACGGTCCCTGGAATACGATCCCCTGCCGCGAAGAATCGTTTTTTCATCCAAGTACACATTTTACTGTTGCGTTAAACAGAGGCTACAGTTAAGGAATTGCGCCCAGTAAATCCTCCCCGGCCAGGATACGAACCCATGACATAGCGCTCGCGGAACGCCAGGCGAGTGTGAGATTTTCGCACAATCAACTCTGCCAACCGCTCCCGAAACTGAACACGAACATCAGAACACTACAGCAAACCACAATTCAACTTCCACTAACCCCGACCTACACGCACCTGGCTCTGAACCCCTACCAGCACCAACACCATACAGTGGTCCGAGGAATCAACCGGAACCGTCTGAAACGAAAGAACCAACCCCTCCACCTTATGCACGTAAAACCTATCAAGATATGAGCAGGACCCACGCGCCAAAAAAAGTAAACTCCAATGAACCCTCCTGCATGACCGCCGTATCCTGAAACCCACAACACCTTAGAGTCGCAACCAACGCAGGAGACACATTCACAGGAATAAGACTAGTTCTGTCCTGCACCGACGTGATACAATTAAAATCACCCCAAAAACCATAACACACATATCGTGCCGGAAAAAAATTGCACTGCCACAGAATGCAGCCCATTCCTATTAATAGATGCACATGTTAAATGAGGAGCCATTAGAAAGAAAATTTGACACCACGTACCCCTCAGGCCTCAGCCGGTCTGGACAAGCCAGCATCCCACCCATAGAGGCAACATCAACCCCAAGTACCATACCGGAAGGCACCCTAGGAGGCAGGACCAGAGATCCCCACATCTCAAATAGATATGCAGGTCACGATCATCACTATCGTGATGAACGTGATGATCGTTCCAGGTGCAACCACTCTCACCCTGGAGTCCCCCACAATGGGGGGACCCACACTTCAGCACCGCAGTGGGAGCTTCATCACAACCACCACCCCCCCCCACGATTTCAAAGGAGCCAATTCAGAACCCACCATACCACTCTCATCACTCACTCCATACACAGACTATATCTTAGTGACAGGAGCCCCACGATCCCAGGCTCGAACACGAGCATCTCTCTTACAGCACTTCAGGCTAGAAGGGAGAGGCTCCAGAAGAGACTACTCCAGAAGACGGCGGGAGGTACGCACCCCCTCCAAGGACGAAGCAGCCCCCACGGGTCCCAGGGCACATGAAGGAACACCCACGCACCAGGAGCACCAGACACCACATGGAAACCAAACACGGCCGACGACACAGACACCGGAACCACCGGAAAAACCATCGGCACATCCACATCACACGGGGCAGGATGAAGCTCAACACGCACATCCTCCACGACGCACGCAACGCCACCACCCACACATCCCGAGCCACCAGGTGGCCCCGCAGAACTAGAAGGTAACACCAGTACAGCACCTGCACCAAAGCACACCTCCGAGGATGGACCCTCAGCCGCCGGCCGCACAGGCAGAGAAACCACATCCGCAGCACCATGCAGGGGGGAGCCTCCAGAACCCCCAGAAGCAGGAAATCATCTTCCCGTTAAAGATTCTCCCTCACCCTTCAGTTTGGGCAGTAGGAGCTCCCTCGTATGGGCCAATAGGAACGTTTGTTCTGGAACGTTTAATTAAACGATTCACGACACCTTATCCTTGAAACTCAAGCCTATGCTAATGACTACACTCTAACCTTTACATATGGAAAGAAACACCAATTTCTTCAAGGCTTAATAAACATCAACTTGCAGCAATATCTGCATGGGAAAGACGGCGGTAAATCACATTTGCGACAGGAAAAATAAAACAGGCGATTGTGATAACAAGAGAAGAATACAAGTGAATGACACAAAGCTAGTGTTCAATGACGAAGTTGACATCTAGAGAATGAAATTTAACTCTTCAATCACCATGAAAAGTCACGTGCTTAACCTAGCAAACAAGGCAGCCAAGAAACTTATTGCATTAAGGCGATGTCATTCCTTCTTGACAGGGCTGGAAAACACCTTATACAAGACTAGAGTTCGTTCCCATCTTGAGTACTCACCGGATGGATGGGCTACCCTCCCCCCCCAACCTTGTTTATCAAAATTTTGGACAAGGTGGAAAACCGTACAAGAAAACTTATCTCTAATCTTGACATATTCTGGGTGGACTGGAGAGTACATCAGAGCCTGCAACCATGCAGAAATTTCTTTCTTTATTATGCACCCCATACTCATCCCGTGGGCAGAGATGATGGCGGATTTACTGTTATGAACAAAGCAAATGTTTTCCATCTGTTCCAACTTCGTAGACAACAAGAAGTTGACAATCACGACACAGGACGCTTAACAAGCAACAACCAACGACTGGCTGTGTGCCTTTCTCAAGAACTTCACTCCATCAGTGATAATTCATTCCTAGGCTGACTCGCATTTAGAACACGTTTGCTCAACATACACGTGAACTAAAGTCAAATGTTCAGATGAAGGCACACAATTGGCTCGTGGTTCATCCTGTCCCCTACTTCATTGTTACTGATTATTACACTTTAGAAAGATTTTTAATGGATACTAAATAAAAGGCTCACCAAAAATTAGTTTCTAGGGAGAGGCTTCAAATGAGCTGCAGTAGAATAACCGCTCTCAGCTTGTAGTTTCATTAGGAACTTTAGCACAATGAACCGAAGTCTTAGCTTAAAAAAAACGAGACAGAGAGGGGGAAGGGAACTATCAGGAGAAGGCGCTAAGCTATTACGACTGTATAGCGCTGGGAAGAGGTCAGGACAAGGAGTTAGGATTGGACGGGAGGACTGGAATGGTGCCACACCACTTGGACGGTCGGGGATTGAACGCCGACCTGCATGAAGTGAGACGGTCGCTCTACCGTCCAACCCAAGTGGTTGGGTACGGGACAGAGAGAATACACAAAAATAGTGTATAAAATATGAAAAAATAGGTATTTATCAAACAAGAAATTTTCTCTGAACGGGCTTCAATGCCCAAACCAGATGATCAATATTTCCCACAACGTTTAACACACGAGCTGAGAAAAACAACAAGATTACTGCGAGTTTTATGTTTACTTTCTATCATATAATCTGGAAAAAAGCTCCTCAAAACAAACCCGGATTTCTGTAAAGGATTAAATGCTTCATGTCGAGCAGAAGAGGGTTAAATTAGCGCTGGCAAAAATAAAGGGATTTGGTCCTGCAGGGGAAGTGTTGGGTAATGTCTGTGAACGCTGCAGGAAGCCAGAAAGAGATCACAACTACTGTCAAGTGAACGCTACAGGAAGCGAGACAGATGGACTACAGTGAAGTGAACGCTGCAGGAAGCCAGAGAATGATCACAAATACTGTGAAGTGAACGCTGCAGGAAGCCAGACAGATGGACTGCTACGAAGTGAACGCTGCAGGAAGCCAGAGAACGATCACAAATACTGTGAAGTGAACGCCACAGGAAGCCAGACAGATGGACTGCTATGAAGTGAACGCTTCAGGAAGCCAGACAGATGGACTGCTATGAAGTGAACGCTTCAGGAAGCCAGACAGATGGACTGCTATGAAGTGAACGCCACAGGAAACCAGACAAAGATCACAACTGTGAAGAGTTAAAGAGTGTGTCGGGTGTAAGACTGATGGTGACCATTTATGTCATCAGATAAAGATCAAGAGGTGTTGAAGGAGATTGAAAAGCTGCGAAAAACTGAAAGCTTACAAATGTTAGAAGACCTAATGAAAATCCGTTTGAGCGAAGAATAATGGAAAGGAGATTAAGTTAATGTACTTAGGAAATATATATGACAGAGAACGTACACTAGATGTTGAGATATTTTTGATGATGTGTATTAGTGAATATGTATGTGTGTTTGTGTCGGAATTTACTTAAATGCCTGTGTTCGCATAGCGAGCTTAAGTTCCTGGGCCTCGCCTTTTAATCGCAGGTCATCCATGGAAATGGTTTTGGAAATGCTTATTATAACATAAGGATAATGGAAGCTTGATGAAGCCTATTGGCGCGTGGGAAGGAACACAAATTAGGGGAGAGCGCTAAGCCAGGATGACTGTATAACATGCGGAAGAGACACTAGTGCAGGATAGGCGGATAGAGTGAAGGAATAATGCTCAACCTCTTTGACCATCGGTGATCGAACGCAGGAAAACATAAAGCGAAGCCGCTGCTGTATCGACAACTCTTAAGTAGGTAGGTGGTTGTTTTTGTTTTAGATTCAGCGACTCGGAACAAAACGTTGCAAGAAGCACGGGCTATGGTGAGCCCGTGGTGGACTTACCCGGCACAGGAGCGGTGCTGTTACGAGTGGGTAGGATGCGTCATTCTTATTTATACCCAACCAAACTCGTTCCTCTCCCTCACTATTGAACTGAAAAACTGCTTGTTTTTTTTATTTCTATTTCATTTATGAATTTCATAAATTCGACCACTGTCCTTCGACCTGCCCATGATCATGTTATACATTAAAAAAAACTTATCACTGTCAATGCATCTAAGAATCTTAAATGTCGTGATCATGTCACCTCTTACCCTTCACTTTTTCAGCGCGGAGAGGTGCGGTTTCCTCGGCTTTTCTTCTCAACTCAACCACCAAGGCAAGCATATACAGTTTTTCTTTAACTCTGTGCTCCTCAGGACGGGACTCGAACACTGGGGTATATATGCTCAGCCACTAATTTTATATAGGCAGTGCGCAACGTTCATAACGCTTAATTCCAACAAGTCCACTATGGGTTCACCATAGCCCGTGCTATTTGGAACTTTTTGTTCAGAGTAGCTG
Organism: Procambarus clarkii; assembly: GCF_040958095.1. NCBI lineage: Eukaryota > Metazoa > Arthropoda > Malacostraca > Decapoda > Cambaridae > Procambarus > Procambarus clarkii. The sequence continues at coordinate 53,243,569 of NC_091150.1, read as the reverse complement.
AATCTTGAACAACAACAATAGCTGATGAATTCCTCACCCAGATGCCTGAAGACCACACGAAGGTTCATTTTGTGCTTCTGGTGAGTGTTGGTGCTATAGCCATCCTTTTTGTGATTCACTCAATTACCTCGCCATTTTCGTGTGCTCTTCCACGAGACCTCCTCGTCTATGGCCCAAATCTCTTCATTTTGAATTTATGTGAATTAGTGTCGAGTATCAATTTCTCGTGAATGAATGTCGAGTATCTATTTTTCGTGAATAAATGTCGAGTATCTATTTCTCGTGAAAAAAATGTCGAGTATCTATTTCTCGTGAATAAATGTCAAGTATCTATTTCTCGTGAAAAAATGTCGAGTATCTATTTCTCGTGAATAAATGTCGAGTATCTATTTCTCGTGAATAAATGTCGAGTATCTATTTCTCATGCGATATCTTCTATCTCAGTAGCACAGGTTCTGATCCCGGTGGTGCTTCGCTTGATACTCGACTCTATTTCAATACCTTCCCCTCTCGCTACTTTCCTTCCTCTTGGATTAGAATTCATTCACTTTATTACACTTCCAGTTACTTGAGATACTTTTTTAAGTTTAAAAATATTAAGTTTGTAAAAAGAGTTTTCAGTGTTGAAAAGTTTTAAAGGCTTTCTGGTATTCTAGGAAGAAGTGGTTAACCGATCCTGTGGTTAGAATTTTTCTTTGATTTTATTTTTTGGCGATTATTGACATCTTGTGATGAAACTGCAGGAGGTTTATCAGACTCACGTCCAGATACAACAGGTGTCTCTTGACCTCATCTCTCGTAATTTCGAACCCTTCCAATGCCGCCTGGTTTACTTCCTCCTCTCCTAGCGCAGCGACCTCACCTCGTTCTATTGTGAAGACCTCCTGGAACCTCTTGTTGAGTTCTTCACACAACTCTTTGTCATTCTCTGTATACCTGTCCTCACCCATCCTAAGTTTCATCATCTGTTCCTTCACTGTTGTTTTCCTCCTGATGTGACTGTGGAGTAGCTTTGGTTCGATCTTGGCTTTGTTTACTATATCATTTTCATAATTTTTCTCTGCTTCTCTTCTCATACTAACCTACTCATTCCTGGTTCTCTGGTATCTCTCTCTGCTTTCTGGTGTTCTGTTATTTCGGAAGTTCCTCCATGCCCTTTAGTTCAGTTACTTTGCTTTGTTACTTTACTTAATACATGCCCTATTAAACCATGGATTCTTCTTTTGCTTCTCGGATTTTTCCTTTTGGGCCGGGATAAACTTGTTTACTGCCTCCTGACACTTTTGGATGACATAGCCCATCATGTCTTGTACTGACTTAACTCTGAGGTCTGTGTCCCATGGTATATCCCTTAGGAAACTTCTCATCTCATAATTCCCGTTTCGGTATGCCAGCCTTTTGTTTCCTAGTTCTATTTTTGGGGTGATAAATCCTAGTCCTACCATGTACTCAAAGATCAATACACTGTGATCACTCATTCCTAAGGGTGCTTCCAACTTAACTTCCCTTATATGCTACTCATTTAGAATAAATATCAGATCAAGCATGGCTGGTTCATCTGCCCCTCTCATTCTTGTTGGTGCCTTGATGTATTGGCAAGAAAGAAAGAAAGTTTCTTTCAAGAAACGGCAACAAGAAAGTTTCTTGTTGCCACGTCCAGCAACTTAGCTCTCCATGTATCAGGTCCTCCATGTGGGTCTCCGTTCTCCAAATCTACCTTCCACTGGTTGAAGTCTCCCATCATTAGTAGTCCAGATCCATTCCTGCTAGCGACAGAAGCTGCTTTCTCCATTATGTTAATGGTGGCCATGTTGTTTCTATCATATTCCTGTCTGGGACTTCTGTCATTTGGTGGTGGATTATATATGACAACTATAATTTTTTGTCTTCCAGTTGCTATGGCACCTGTTATGTAGTCACTGAAACCTTCACAGCCTTGAATAACCATCTCCTCAAAACCCCAGCCTTTTCTTACCAGTTGAGTTATACCACCACCTCGTCTTCCTTCTCTCTCTTTCCTCACAACACAGTAGTCCCATGGAAACACTGCATTTGTTATGGTTTTTGTTAGCTTTGTTTCTGTGAGTGCTATTATGTCTGGGTTTTCTTCTAGTACCCATTCTCCAAGTTCATTTGTTTTATTTGTAATCACATGTATGTTAGTGTACATTGCCTTAAGACTCACCCTCTTCTGTCCCTTCTCATGTCCACTTCTTGGTGAGCGTTCTGCTGATGAGGAAAGCTGTTCCATGGGTGTGAGGATTTGTGGGGTGGATAACAGGGTTTCGGAGGATACTGGAGTGAGGGGTGAGGGTCAAGTGAAGGGGGGACAGGGAGGGTATGGGATGAAAGGGGGAGGGAGGACAGTGAGGGAAAGGGGGGAGGGGCAGACATGATGGGTTTAGGGGCGGGGTAGAAGGGTGGGAATAGGGGGGGGGGAGAGTTGGCTGAGCATTTGAGTGGGGGGGCAGGGAGGATTCGGGGTAGGGGAGGTTTCTATGCAGGGGAGGGTGGAGTTGCCCTCCCTCTGGTATTACTGGGTTGCTGATTGTGGATTCTCCACCTCAACTCTAGGGATGTTGTGTTGGGGGTTGTGACTTCCTGGTTTTCTCCTCTCACCCTGTGCTTCTTCCTTGCTTCTGCCGCCATGGCTCTCTCCTCCATCATCATGTCCCTCTGGAGGGATACTTTTTTTTTAATTCTCCCACATATTGCAGATCGCTCTTCCTTGTTAGAAGCTTCTCCTTTGTGGTCACGTTGGCAAACGTGTGTGTGTTGATGTTGTTGATTTAGGGGCGACGACGATCGTGGGATCGGATGCGCCATGGCGTAACCGTGTAAGGTTAATTGCGAGACCCGGAAAGGGTGAAACGTCAAACCTAATCGCAAAACGAGTGACGTCAATCACTGGAAACTAATATGCCTCGTGGCAAAGATATGCAGACAGGCAGATGATTGGGGGAGCCCCAGAAGTCCCTCAGGGTGACAAGCACCGGCCCCGCCCCACACAGAGAACATTGGGTAGCAAAACCAAAAACTCGGTCCCCAGCTAAGACTCATAAGTCATCCAGTGCCCCCCGGCACAGCAGAAGCCAGCCCCCCACCACGACTGAGGGCACACCTGGAGCCCACCAAGACCCACCAACTCCCAGCCAAGCCGGCGCCGGACACTGTCACCCCGCCGGGAGAACCAGCCAAAACACGTAAAAAAAAAAGCGACCAACAATCCCGTGACCCAAGGCGATATGTGCGCCAGGCGTCGTACAACCGGACCGTGGAATAGCGATGCCAAACGGCAGTAACAGAGACAAGTCGCAAAAACAGAACGTGATCCGGCGGTTCCCAGGCGGAGGAGGCGTCCAGATGTCCACTCGTCAAGGTTGAACCAGGAGACCCCCCCCCTCCTGTGTGTGTTGTGTGTGTGTTTGTGTGCGTACTCACCTAGTTGAACTCAACTAGTTGTGCTTGCGGGGATTGAGCTCTGGCTCTTTGGTCCCGCCTCTCAACTGTCAATCAACTGGTGTACAGATTCCTGAGCCTACTGGGCTCTCATATCTACATTTGAAACTGTGTATGGAGTCAGCCTCCACCACATTACTGCCGAATGCATTCTATCTGTTAACTACTCTGACACTGAAAAAGTTCTTTCTAACGTCCTTGTGGCTCATTTGGGTACTCAGTTTCCACCTGTGTTTCCTTGTTTGCGTACCACCCGTGTTAAACAGTTTATCCTTATCTACCCTGTCAATTTCTCTGTAAATTTTGTAGGTAGTGATCATGTCTCCCCTTACTCTTCTGTCTTCCAGTGTCGTAAGGTGCATTTCCCGCAGCCTTTCCTCGTAACTCATGCTGCTTAGTTCTGGGACTAGCCTAGTGGCATACCTCTGAACTTTTTCAAGCTTCGTCTTGTGCTTGACAAGGTACGGGCTCCATGCTGTGGCCGCATACTCCAGGATTGGTCTTACATATGTGGTATACAAGGTTCTGAATGATTCCTTACACAAGTTTCTGGAAGGCAGTTCTGATGTTAGCCAGCCTCGCATACGCTGCAGATGTTATTCTTTTGATGTAGGCTTCAGGAGACAGGTTTGGTGTGATATCAACTCCCAAATCTTTCTCTCTGTCCGATTCATGAAGGACTTTCTCCCACTTTCGGTATCCTGTGTCTGGCCTCCTGTTTCCACTGACTAGTTTCAATTACCTTACATTTACTCGGGTTGAACCTTAGTAGCCATTTGTTGGACCATTCATTCAGTCTGTCTAGTGTGTGTGTGTGTGTGAGTGTACTCACCTATTTGTGCCTGCAGGATCGAGCATTGACTCTTGGATCCCGCCTTTCTTGCCATCGGTTGTTTACAGCAATGACTCCTGTCCCATTTCCCTATCATATTTAGTTTTAAAATAATGAATAGAACTTGCTTCCACAACCTGCTCCTTAAGTGCATTACATTTTTCCACTACTCTCACGCTAAAAGAAAACTTCCTAACATCTCTGTGAATCATCTAAGTTTCTAGCTTTCACCCATGTCCTCTCGTTCTGTTAATATTACGTGAGAACCTTACGTCTATTTTCACTTTGTCAATTTCCCTGAGTATTTTATGTTCCTATCATATCCCCTCTCTCCCTTCTTTTTTTCTAGTGTCGTGAGGTTCAGTTTCTTCAGGCGCTCTTCATATCCCATCCTTCGTAATTCTGGGACGAACTTCGTCAGAAACTTCTGAACCTTTTCCAGTTTCCTTATGTATTTCTTTAGGTGGGGGACTCCATGATGTCGCAGCATACTTTAAGACTGGTCTCACGTAGGCAGTGTAAAGCGCCCTAAAAGCCACCTCACTTAGGTTTCTGAATGATGTTTTAACTTTTGTCAGTGTAGAGTACGCTGCTGTCATTATCCTATTTATATGTGCCTCAGGAATTAGATTAGGTGTTACGTCCACTCCCAGGTATCTTTCTCGAATTGTCACAGATAGTTAGTTCTACCCCTTCATTGTGTCCCTTTGGTCTCAGATCACCTGATCCTATTTCCATAACTTTACATTTGCTCGTGTTGAACTCCAGTAGCCCTTTCTCTGATCATCTCTGAAACCTGTCCAGCCCACCAAGGATCCTACAATCCTCATCTGACACAACTCGTCTCATTAATTTTGCGTCATCCACGAACATCAACATGTAGGATTCTACTCCTGTAAACATGTCATTTACGTAAATTAGGAGTAGAATTAGCCCCAGCACCAATCCTTGAGGTACTCCACTCGTTACTGTTCGCCAATCTGACTTCTCGCCCCCTTACCATCACTCTCTGGCTCCTTCCTGTTAGGCAGTTCATTACCCATGCTAGGGGCCTTCCGCTTACTCCTGCCTGCCTCTCAAGTTTGAGTAGCAGTTTAATGTGCGGCACTGTATCAAAGGCCTTTTGGCAGTCTAGAAATATGCAGTCTGCCCAATCTTCTCTGTCCTGCCTTATCCTTGTTATTCATAGAATTCCAAAAAGTTTGTCAGGCATGATTTCCCTTTCCAGAACGCATGTTGATGCTTGCTTACAAACCTAAGTCTCCGTGGTGTAGTGGTAAGACGCTCGCCTGGCGTTCTGTGAGCGCTTTGTCCTGGGTTTGTATCCTGGCCGGGGAGGATTTACTGGGTGCAAATCCTTAACTGTAGCCTCTGTTTAACCCAACAGTAAAATAGGTACATGTTGTTAAAACGATTCTTCGCGGGGTAATATTCCGGGGAACATAGGATTAAGGAATTGCCCGAAACGCTACGCGTACTAGTGGCTATACAAGAATGTAACAACTCTTGTATATATAATATAATAAAATAATAAATCTAATGCTCTCCAGGTGTGCAACAAGTCTTAGCCTAGTTATTCTTTCAAGTATTTTGCAGGGGATGCTTGTCAGTGATACGGGTTTGTAGTTAAGTGCCTTCTCCCTATCTCCTTTCTTGAAAATCGACGACATTTGCCTTCTTCCAGCAACTGGATAATTCTCCCGACATAAGTGACCCATTAAAGATCATTGCCAGAGGCACGCTGAGGCCCTGCGCTGCCTCTTTTAGTATCCACGGTGATACTTTGTCTGGTCCAACCGCTTTAGTTGCATCCAGTGTCGTCAACTCTTTCATTACCTCCTCTGCTGTCACCTCTATATCTGATAGTCTTTCACATCTAGGGTAATCTCTTTTAAAAATGGTAGCTGCTCAGGCTCAGTTGTGAAGACTCCATGGAAACTGGCATTCAGTGCCTCACAGATTTCCTTGTCACTTTCTGTATATGCCCCCTCTGCTTTCCTTATTGTCCCTTTGGTCTCCTGTCATCTAATCCCATTTCCATGACTTTACATTTGCTCGTGTTGAACTCCAGTAGCCATTTCTCTGACCATCTCTGCAACCTGTTCAAGTCCTCTTGGAGGATCCTACATTCCTCATTTGTCACAACTCTTCTAATTAATTTCGCGTCATCCGCGAACATCGACATATAGGACTCGACTCCTGTAGACATGTCATTCACGTATATGAGAAACAGAGCTGGTCCCAGCACCGTTTGAGTGTGTGCGCGCGCGCGCGTGTGTGTGTGTGTGGATGTGTTGAATGTGTTGTGTGTGTATATTTCTATCCATATTTCTTTGAGGTTGTATGTAATTAATCCACGTGTGTACCAGGTCCTAAGCGTAGACTCGTGTGTACATTTTAGTAAGCATCAATAAATGAGTACAAATATACAAGTGTTTGAGTATGATAACCCACACTCCACACACCTCACCCGGTGTCTCGTTCCTGCCATGGTAGACACGGTGTGTGTCTGTGTGTGTATCCCGTTCCCTCGGCCCTAATACGTCGCATTTTTAACGAATTCGAACTATTCGATAAAAATGCATCGCATTGATCACAGTTAAACCACCTGTCCTCATTCTAGGTTCGTCCAAGCGGCGGTCGCCACTCGCAAAGACGCAGTCAAGAATCTGAATATAATGCTTGTTCAAAATAAGCATTTTCACAGAGTTAATTTGGTTTCATACCAGAATGTGTTGTATAATTAGACCTAACGTAAGGTGAAGTAAGGTGGTTAGGTTCTGTTGGCAATTATTGGTATTATTGGTATCTATCCTCAGGCTAGGCTCGTTAAAGCGGCAAACTGCCCCCCCCCCATGACACATTCTTTTCATTTTGACATATTGTGTATTTAAAATAGTTTATTCTCATATTTAAATGAATATTATTATAGACTAAAGTTCTGTATAGGTTAGGTTAGGTGTTTAGATTCTGTTGGCATTTATTTGTATTTGAAGTACAGTGGTGAAACATTTATAGAGTTTAGATTCGAAAAGAGGTCATGAGCGCAGCCTGTCCTCCAAACAAAGACCCAAACGTGATTCCATGCACCCACCAAACCCCCTAGTATTTACAGCGTTGAGGTTCGAACAAAAGTCGTCGGCGAAGCACTTGTTCCGGAAGTGTTCGGACGTCATCAGTTGAGAGTTGTGTGTAAACCGTTTTTCATTCACAAACGGGTTTTTGGTGGGGTGCATGGACTGGACTTTGGTCCTTTGTTTAGAGGACGGGCCGCCTGAGGACGGATTGTTTACAAAGGTGCAATTCAAGCAGACACGTTAACGCAGCACTGCGTGAGGAAAATGCCGCTATTTCCTCATCAACAAAAGCCAAATGCTCGTTACTTAAGCCGTCAAACCTCGTCTTCCCCCCTTTACGAACGAAAAAAACGGTTTACACACGACTTAACTAAAAGACGTTGGAACATTTCTTAAACAGTCCTTCGCTCACGACCTCTGTTCCATCCGGAGCGCAGTATGTGCTTCACCCATGTACTTCAATATACCAATAATCGCCAACAGAACCTAGACCGCCTTACCTAATCTAGCTTAGCCTAAGTACATAGAGAACTTTAATATATAATATTATTAAAATATAAATAAGAACAAACCTATTTGATTCTTACTTGTAAGTACATACGCCTTCAGTTTTAAGTCATTTGTTGTGTTTTCATTCATAAACAAGGGAGGGGGGGGGGGGGTTAGCGACTGGATTAACGAGCATTTAGTAATTGATGATGGCTGCCATTAAAGCCCCGTGATAATGACGTTGTGTACGCCACGGTGTCGATATGTTAGGTGAGATGCTATAGTACGAACGTAACGGTTTAGGCACAACAGTCGCATTTCTTACGGAGATCGAGAAAACGAGCCGCGGTGTGTTAAGTCCCTCTTTGTATTCATGTACCGCGAGACGAGACAAACTTACATTAATGTGTCAAGAGACGAACCCAAGGCAGAGTAATAAGACAAAAATTAAAGCTAGCATTTAATAAGTTCTTAGTGAGAACTATATGGTATTTTCCTGAAATTACCTGAGGGCTACCATTTATCTGTTGGCCTCGACGAGGACAGGAAGCCGGCGTCTTGTCATAGATGCGATAATGCATTTGTGGAGGATGTTGAATGATGTAAGACGAGTGTGTGGTGGTAGCTGTGTGCTGCTGCATTTGTAATGCGGGTGCGTCATGATGCATATTTTCTGAGGTTTTTATGTTATTGGAGTGAAAAATGAGTTTTGGAGGTGCGGCAGAGAGGCGACCTCCACAACACACTGTCCCAACCCTTCACCTTCACTGCATTACCACATTTATATAATTTGGGATCCCTTTAGTACACAAAATTAACATAAAATAATGTGATATATAATTTAAAAATTCAGGTATGAAAAGCATTCCTAATTGTTTATGTTTCAGGATGTCTCATTATTTGGTGAATATATACCAGATCGCAGTACTTGGCCTACTATGCAAGGCCCGATTTGCCTAATAAGCCAAGTTTTCCTGAATTAATATATTTTCTCTAATTTTTTTCTTATGAAATGATAAAGCTACCCATTTAATTATGTATGAGGTCAATTTTTTTTATTGTAGTTAAAATTAACGTAGATATGTGACCGAACCTAACCAACCCTACCTAACCTAACCTAACCTATCTTTATAGGTTAGGTTTGGTTAGGTAGCCAAAAAAGTTAGGTTAGGTTAGGTTAGGTAGGTTAGGTAGTCGAAAACCAATTAATTCATGAAAACTTGGCTTATTAAGCAAATTGGGCCTTGCATAGTAGGCTGAGAAGTGCGTTCTGGCTACTAGGTACGACATATATATATATATATATATATATATATATATGTCGTACCTAGTAGCCAGAACGCACTTCTCAGCCTACAATTCAGGGCCCGATTTGCCTAATAAGCCAAGTTTTCCTGAATTAATATATTTTCTCAATTTTTTTTCTTATGAAATGATAAAGCTACCCATTTCATTATGTATGAGGTCAATTTTTTTTTATTGGAGTTAAAATTAACGTAGATATATGACCGAACCTAACCAACCCTACCTAACCTAACCTAACCTATCTTTATTGGTCAGGTTAGGTTAGGTAGCCGAAAAAGCTAGGTTAGGTTAGGTTAGGTAGGTTAGGTAGTCGAAAAACAATTAATTCATGAAAACTTGGCTTATTAGGCAAATCGGGCCTTGCATAGTAGGCTGAGAAGTGCGTTCTGGCTACTAGGTACGACATATATATATATATATATATATATATATATATATATATATATATATATATATATATATATATATGTCGTACCTAATAGCCAGAACGCACTTCTCAGCCTACTATTCAAGGCCCGATTTGCCTAATAAGCCAAGTTTTCATGAATTAATGTTTTTTCGTCTACCTAACCTACCTAACCTAACCTAACCTAGCTTTTTTTGGCTACCTAACCTAACCTTACCTATAAATATAGGTTAGGTTAGGTTAGGTAGGGTTGGTTAGGTTCGGTCATATATCTTCGTTAATTTTAACTCCAATAAAAAAAAATTGACCTCATACATAGAGAAAAGGGTTGCTTTATCATTTCATAAGAAAAAAAATATAGTAAATATATTAATTCAGGAAAACTTGGCTTATTAGGCAAATCGGGCCTTGAATAGTAGGCTGAGAAGTGAGTTCTGGCTACTAGGTACGACATATATATATATATATATATATATATATATATATATATATATATATATATATATATATATATATATATATATATATATATATATATATATATATAATATAGTATGTGAGTGTAAGGCAGAGTTTTTATTTGACAGCTTAAGGCCTGGTATTGACACAAGAATCTGACCCCGGTATAAACACAGGATCCTGTCGGGGAAAAATTGAGAGCACACTGCTATGAGAACGTGCTAGAGAAGTCGATGGCATTTTTTTAAGATTGAAGCTTTTTTGAAGCTTGAAGCCCACGTTAAGTAGGTCAGACCTGGTGTAAATTTGTTTCATATTGCACGTATATTTACATTAACTTACTTAAGACCGCTAGAAGTTCTGGGAAGGTCAATACTGATGACCAGGTGCACCAAGGAAGGTCAATACTGATGCCCAGGCGCACCAAGGAAGGTCAATACTGATGACCAGGTGCACCAAGGAAGGTCAATACTGATGACCAGGTGCACCAAGGAAGGTCAATACTGACAGCCAGGTGCACCAAGGAAGGTCAATACTGACAGCCAGGTGCACCAAGGAAGGTCAATACTGACAGCCAGGTGCACCAAGGAAGGTCAATACTGACAGCCAGGTGCACCAAGGAAGGTCAATACTGATGACCAGGTGCACCAAGGAAGGTCAATACTGATGCCCAGGTACACCAAGGAAGGTCAATACTGATGACCAGGTGCACCAAGGAAGGTCAATACTGATGACCAGGTGCACCAAGGAAGGTCAATACTGACAGCCAGGTGCACCAAGGAAGGTCAATACTGATGACCAGGTGCACCAAGGAAGGTCAATACTGACAGCCAGGTGCACCAAGGAAGGTCAATACTGACAGCCAGGTGCACCAAGGAAGGTCAATACTGACAGCCAGGTGCACCAAGGAAGGTCAATACTGACAGCCAGGTGCACCAAGGAAGGTCAATACTGACAGCCAGGTGCACCAAGGAAGGTCAATACTGACAGCCAGGTGCACCAAGGAAGGTCAATACTGACAGCCAGGTGCACCAAGGAAGGTCAATACTGACAGCCAGGTGCACCAAGGAAGGTCAATACTGACAGCCAGGTGCACCAAGGAAGGTCAATACTGACAGCCAGGTGCACCAAGGAAGGTCAATACTGATGACCAGGTGCACCAAGGAAGGTCAATACTGATGACCAGGTGCACCAAGGAAGGTCAATACTGACAGCCAGGTGCACCAAGGAAGGTCAATACTGACAGCCAGGTGCACCAAGGAAGGTCAATACTGACGGCCAGGTGCACCAAGGAAGGTCAATACTGACAGCCAGGTGCACCAAGGAAGGTCAATACTGACAGCCAGGTGCACCAAGGAAGGTCAATACTGACAGCCAGGTGCACCAAGGAAGGTCAATACTGACGGCCAGGTGCACCAAGGAAGGTCAATACTGACAGCCAGGTGCACCAAGGAAGGTCAATACTGACAGCCAGGTGCACCAAGGAAGGTCAATACTGACAGCCAGGTGCACCAAGGAAGGTCAATACTGACAGCCAGGTGCACCAAGGAAGGTCAATACTGACAGCCAGGTGCACCAAGGAAGGTCAATACTGACAGCCAGGTGCACCAAGGAAGGTCAATACTGACGGTCAGGTGCACCAAGAAATATTTTAATCGCATTACGAATTTATTCTTAAACTATTACCCATGAGTTCGGGAGGAAGGGAGGATATACCGTGCTACATTAAATCCTTCACGTTTTAGTGTGAATGTTCGCTATTGTCACTCGTGGCATTGTTTGTTGTATTTTGTATTTATGTAATGCACCGAGGAATGTGTAAATGGTGCACATTCCACTAAATTATCATATGCGTACAGCATATGCAAAATTATCTCTTACGGAAGGGAGATAATTCTCTCTTCCACAGAGAGACAGCGATGTGTCTTGGATCATTACAGTTAGGTATTCAAGAGTCTTGGACCAATACAGTTAGGTATCCAAGAGTCTTGGACCACTACAGATGGGTATCCATGAGTCTTGGACCACTATAGTTAGGTATTCAAGAGTCTTGGACCAATACAGTTAGGTATCCAAGAGTCTTGGACCACTACAGTTAGGTATCCAAGAGTCTTGGACCACTACAGTTGGGTATCCTGAGACTTGGACCACTACAGTAAGGTATCCTGAGACTTGGACCACTACAGTAAGGTATCCTGAGACTTGGACCACTACAGTTAGGTATCCTGAGACTTGGACCACTACAGTTAGGTATCCAAGAGACTTGGACCACTACAGTTGGGTATCCTGAGACTTGGACCACTACAGTTAGGTATCCAAGAGTCTTGGACCACTACAGTTGGGTATCCTGAGACTTGGACCACTACAGTTAGGTATCCAAGAGACTTGGACCACTACAGTTGGGTATCCTGAGACTTGGACGACTACAGTTAGGTATCCTGAGTCTTGGACCACTACAGTTAGGTATCCTGAGTCTTGGACCACTACAGTTAGGTATCCTGAGTCTTGGACCACTACAGTTGGGTATCCTGAGTCTTGGACCACTACAGTTGGGTATCCTGAGACTTGGACCATTACAGTTAGGTATCCAAGAGTCTTGGACCACTACAGTTGGGTATCCTGAGACTTGGACCATTACAGTTAGGTATCCAAGAGTCTTGGACCACTACAGTTAGGTATCCATGAGTCTTGGACCACTACAGTTAGGTATCCATGAGTCTTGGACCACTACAGTTAGGTATCCTGAGTCTTGGACCACTACAGTTAGGTATCCTGAGTCTTGGACCACTACAGTTGGGTATCCTGAGTCTTGGACCACTACAGTTGGGTATCCTGAGTCTTGGACCACTACAGTTGGGTATCCTGAGTCTTGGACCACTACAGTTGGGTATCCTGAGTCTTGGACCACTACAGTTGGGTATCCTGAGACTTGGACCACTACAGTTAGGTATCCTGAGACTTGGGCAATGTTATGAACCATTGCGGGTTGGATAACGATATGGAAGAACTAATGCTGCTTCAACAGATACGCGATGGTTCCAGTGTAGGTTAGACCAAGTGAGAAAGAAACCAGTATGCCTTGAACCATGTCAGGGATCAATTACACAATGACAGGAAATAATGTGGAATGAATCACAACAGGTAAATAAGTAGACGTCGCGAAAGCCACCTCTATCCTCAACCCTAAAGCCAGATTCGGCAGAGGTCTCTAACGTCAGGAAAGTTAAGTTTTAACGCACTAGGAATAACAAGGCGAATTGGCAGTATAAGAACAGTTAGGCTTCATTTCCCTGCACTCACTGTTAGGTAAGTGCTGTTAAGTCAGTACCACGACACCACCCCCTACCGCCACCACCACCACCATAACAGCCATTACCTCCGTCTAAGCTGCCACAACCACCAGAGCCAGGCATCACCATCACCACCTCCACCATCACTATCACCACCTCCACCATCACTATCACCACCATCACCACAAAAAGATGTCAGAAAACTGTCTCCATAACCCACCAATATAAGCCAGGTTCCTCTCCTCAGCCACTCCTTGCTGTACCTTACACCAAACACAAGATAAACATTAGAGTCAACTTCCCAATAAACACAGCGACGAGGAGTTTACCAAACCTCCTAATCCCGTTAATTTACAACGTTCACTACCAACTTCTGTCATTTATATTCTGCTCGGCAACCATTAGTGTTGTGATAATCTTAATAATCTTCCCTAACAACAGCAACACAAGATAATCCTCTTAATTACGACGTCAATAATTCAAGATCTTAAACCCCCCAAGTTCTATAATTCCGAATTATTTTTTAAGCCAGCTTGATGCGACTTTCAACAATCCCGAACTCTCAATTGCCTCGCGGAGAATTGTCTCGACAAACAGTGAAACCAACACCGGCTGTATTTATCTTTAACAAAGAAGTTAATGGACTTTCCTTGTGCAATTTGAACCAGTAAGGGAGTGCCCAGACTCCCGGCCTGTTTGTTTTATTCATTAAGAAATACGACCACTGGGATTTGAGATCTCAGGATTTCGGGTGTTGGAACAGTTCGTTATGTGCGGGCTCCCCCTCACAGAGACACGTGTGCTTCAGGAGCTCTGGGACCGCGAGTTGGAGTCCATTGCAGAACTTCCAAGATTTTATTGAGAGTTTATTTTTTAAAACGTACGTAATTTTCTGAAATGATTTAAGCTTTTTTAAGGGTATTGTGACGGTAACGCGTTGGAGTTCGGCTGTTTAAGGCTAGGGGTATGGCCTCGTCACATAGTTATAAAAAAAAATAGAAAAAACTGGAACTTCGTCTGTGGTAAGGTAAGGAGAAGACACACAAAACACAAGTAAACTTTAACAATGAAATTTTAATTACGTTAAATAAATCAAAACATGAATAAAATGCACAAACAAATTTGTATAATAAAATCAATCAATCAAAATAATAAGAATACTTAAATGACACAATGAAAAGTTACGTTAAGACAAAATAACAAGAAGTGCAATATACAAGTAAATGGGAGGTGCTGGAATATTGGCTTTAAGCCACCACTTCTCTCAGTACACGCTAGCGTCTAGCTGGGAGGAGTGGTGACAACGAGAGCACTGAACATTCTGCCGTAGGAGGTTGGGGCGACCCCAGACATCAAGTAGTATGGGGGGGCGAGTGCAGGTGCAGCCAGACCGGCGACCAATCAGCGGAGCCGGTAGCGATCAACATGTAGTTTGGTGGTTTGAGTCCGAACAGGTGGCTGGCTGCATATGTTTTGCTCACCCTGGCAAGCCTTGCTGGTGTTGTTGTTGTTGTTGGACATGTCTTCCATAGTCGTTTTATATAATTTCAACGACGTGTTTGTGGAGGGAAGAGCAGGCTCAATCTCTTGAAGGAGATTATCGTCACAACTCTCCCCCGAAGCCTGCGGTTCTGGAAGAAGTACGTCGTTATGTGGTGGAGTAATGGATGGAGTCGCTTCTACTTCATAAACTCTGGAGAGATCATGGGCTAAGATGTTGTCAGACTCTTGGTATAGCGTGTCTCCAGGTTGAATTTCTGCAGGTAGCAAGCCCATAGTAGAAGACGTTGAGATGAGAAGTGGGCGTGCTGCAGGAGGTGTAGGGGTGGTGTGGTCCGTATTGATGGTGGACCGAGCACTTTTCAGGTGTGAAGTGAAGTGCTGAAGTTTCAGGATGAGGAAGAGTAGTTCCTTGCCAATTGTTCCGTCGTTCCTTGTAGCAGTAGTCGCTGACAGGTGTGTTCTTCTCGCCTCGTTGCTGCATCACGACACCACCAACGTCGGTACCATTGGCGTCGACATGGAGGATGAAGGGCTTATCTGACGAGGTGAGAGTGGAATTAGAAGAGGGCAAAGGAGCACGATTATTATCCTGAAAGCATTTGGGAAGATCATTAAGGATTTCGGAATTAGAAAGCGCTGACTCCTTGTCAGTGCTTTCGGGAGGAGAAGCTGGGAAGGTCTCACTGTGGATGTAGGGTTCTGTGAATGTGGAATAGTCAAGACAGTGGGAGGAGTACCATTATATTGCTTCAGGAGGTTGACGTGGCACAGCTGGGTCTTCCGCCGCCTATCTGGAGTCTCTATGACGTAAGTGTTGTTGCCTCTGCACTCTTTGACGCAGTAGGGTCCTGAAAATCTGTTTTGTAAAGGTGAACCTGGGATAGGGAAATAGGCAAGGACGAAGTCTCCCGGCTTGAATTTTCTTACTTTGCTGGTCTGGTCGTAATGAGTCTTCATTCTCACCTGGGCTTTCAATAGATTATCATGGGCAAAGCGGTGGACTCTCTCTAGAATGTGTTGAAGGTTTTGAAGAAACTGGGGCACATTCTGATGCTCACTGAAGGTGGCATCTCTGAGAGAGTCTTTGAAAGCCTTAAGGGGAGTACGGCACTTACGGCCGTAGAGCATCTCATAAGGAGATACTCCTAGGGACTCATTGGGGAGACTTCTGAAAATACACATTATTAGGTCAATCTGCTTATCCCAATCCTTTGAGGTTTCACTACAAAACTTTTCAAGAGTGCTTTGATGGTCTGATGACTACGTTCAAGAGAACCCTGTGAAGCAGGATGATAGGGGCTGGACAATACCTGTTTGATGTTGAACTCCTCCAGTGTCCTTTTGAAGAGATCACTGGTGAAGTTGGTGCCACAGTCACTTTGAATCTCCCTGGGAAATCCGTATTGAGTGAAGATCTTCAATAGATGTTTTATAACCGTAGCAGCCGTGATGTTCTTCACTGGAACTGCTATGGGAAATCTGGTGGTAGGACACAGGATGGTTAGGATGTAGGCGTTACCTGAACTGGTCCGAGGTAAAGGACCAACACAGTCTATTATGAGTCTGTGGAAAGGTTCCGCAGGCACCTGTATGGGAATCAGTGGTGCTCTGGGAATGGAGACGTTCGGTTTGCCTGCCATCTGACATGTATGACACTGTTTTACGTACTGTTTTGACGTTATTTACCATACCTGGCCAGTAGTAGTCTTGACGAATCCCATGGTAAGTCTTGTTGAAGCCGTAGTGGGAGAATGCTCCGTGGGCCAGGTGTAGAATAGTGGGCCGCAGGCTGGTGGGAATCACAAGTTGTTCGATGTTGGCCCAATCGTCCTCCTCCTTCAGTTTACTGGGTCTATATCTGCGGTAGAGCAAGTCATTCTCTAGGAAGAACCCAGGAATACTGTCGGGTTGAGTCTCAGCCTGGAAAAACAATGGTGTTAAAGTAAGATCTTCCCTCTGCAACTTACGGAACTCCAACTTGGTCAGATGCGGGGGGAGTTTCTGAGGGTCTTGAGGGACAGCGGTAGCAGTAGAGTCAGCTGGCTGTGGACGTGCGGCTTGTGCACGGGTGGTCACGAGAACCGGAGGAGAAACTTCATCACTCTCTTGAACCTCTGCTGGAACATACTCAAGAATAGGGTTTATTGGCACTGTAGAGGTGACCCACGTGTTACAACAATAGTACAGTAATTCACCTGGAACTGTCGTCGTAGGGAGAGGAAGGGCTGGTAGGGGTAGGTGGAGCAAGTCTTGGCTCCTCAGGAAGGGTAGGACAGAGGGAATCAATGCCTCTTAGGGGTCCTATGGGCACATATCCTAAGTGCCAGTGGTGCCGGGCAGGCGTCGTCCGCGTTGGGTCACATGCAGTTCAAATCTGGCCCACTCGGCCTGCGCGGGCTGCCGCGCGGGTAGGCCGTGCGCCGTCGTCGTCCACCAATCAGGGCACAGCCCTGCCTATACTGTAAAATGTCTCCTTGGCGGGCACTTTGAATGTGGTTCCCTCTACACTCCTCCCGTCCCTATAGAACAACGGGTATGTTGGAGGGAAAACGTTTCACTATATACAACATGTCTTTTTTGTAAAAAAGTCTATTTTCATGAATGGGTCCTATTACAATTATTACCCGTATTGTCTTTGCACTATACACGAACTGTTTCAACATTGCATACACTACACTATTCCTTTTCCTTTTCTTTTTTTTTTTCTTTTTTTTTTTTTTTTCCTGCTCTTATGGCTCACACCGAGGACATGCATACTCTGGTTTTGATCGTACACTCGCCAGAGTCACTCCCACGCAGACCCCATGGAACCATTCCACGCACATATCGCATTGCACCATAAACTTTCCATCGTATGGTTGCCGACACACACAGTAAAGGTCCTTATATGGCCCTCCCACTGGGTCCTGAACCTGTGACATATGATGTTTAAACTTCTCAATCCAGCCCGGGCATGTACGGTCCTTGCACTTCTTTAGTTTATCATGATTTGCTGTGATGTTGTCATTCTGGAGCTTGACCCTAAATAAACAAGATGAGAACTTGTGGATGATGACGCCTGGGCCCTTCCACTGCGGTGATAGCTTCCGGCACTGCCCCTTCACCTGTGCCGTGTCTAGCAGGTAAACCAGGTCCCCTTTCTCATAGACCTGTAGCCTTGCCCGTAGGTCATAATCTCTCTTCATTCGTTCCTGGTTCGTGGATAGAGACTTCCGTGCCAGTCCATGCGCCTTCTCAATTTCCTTCTGCAAATTTGCTAGGTAAGGTACTGCATCTGATTGAAGTTGCACCTCCCGGGGGTACATTAAATCTATTGGCTGGTTGGTTTCCCAACCGAGCATTAACTTGTTGGGCGTGAACCCCGTCTGTCGGTTCACACTAGACTGATGGCCCCTGCTATGTGTTGGATATAGGTGTCCAGCTGTCATGTTGGGAACTGGCATAACACCGCAATGCATCCATGATGGTTCTGTTATACCTTTCCACCTGCCCATTCGCCGACGGCCTGTAGGCGGTAGTACGGGCCTTGTGGATGTGCATCAATTCGCAGAGCTTCGTAAACAAGTCACTTTCAAAATTCCTGCCCTGATCGGTGAAGATTTCAAACGGATACCCGAACCTGGTGAAGAAACCCATCGAGTGCTGCTCGGGCGGTGTTCTCTGCCGTCTGGGACGGTAGTGGCACACACTCAATCCATTTAGTGAACTGATCTACCATTACCAGGAGATATTCGTTGCCTTTCGGAGTCTTAGGGCAATGGTCCCAGAATGTCCAAGTGTACCCTTTCCATTGGTGGCACCCGCCTGGTACTTAAGCAGCTCATGCCTGCTGGTCTTGGATGCTTTTTTGTTCATACTACAGTGGTGGCATGGATGCCACGTAATTTGCGACGTCCGTTGATAGTCCGTACCAGAAGTACCTTGCTTTGACCCGCTCCATTGTGCGATTCCGGCCTGGTGGCCCATATCAGGTATATCATGGCACAGATTCAGTACCTCCTGCCTCAGGCTGCTGGGTACATACAAAAGCTTCTGGGCGGCTCCCCCCTGATCTACTTTGTGCCACCACCAAAGCCCATTTTCCATGAGGAGTGCTTCTTTGTTTAACCAGTAGTATTTTGTTGCAGGGCTGGCCCCGAACAGTCCCCTTCTGTTGGCTGACGGCCTCCCACCCCATTCTCTTACCATTCTCATGTCCGGGTCTCTCTCCGTCCGCTCCTGTAACTCGAGTAAATGCAACCCTAGCCTGTCCGCCGTTGTTCTGGTGATGATCCTAATGTCTACTACTTCTGGGGCCACTGCGTCTTTTTTCCTTATAAAGCGTCTCGGCAGGCTTTCTTTCGGCCATCTTCGCCAGGGTCCCATGGGAAGACAGCCAAGTTGGAATCCTCCGACCACCAGTCTTGAATAGGGGCTATAGTGCTCACGCGTCTAATCGTCCCCCGGATCTGAATGTTACATGCACATCTGAACGACCCGTAGCCAGTGGGACGACGTCATCTACCGTCTCCTGGAAGGTCGCCCAGTTCTGATGTGCCCTGCGACAGTATGAGCATCCTCCACACGGCAGGTCCTGCACTGGCACGTCCTGGCGAAAGTGGGTACATGCCTGTTGAGTGCCTCCCTCCCTGGATAAAGAGTCTGCATTGTTGTGTTTTTTACTCTGCTCTATGCTGGATTTTAGATCAAATTGGCTCAGCTCCTCCAGCCAACGTGCTAGTTGGCCCTGGGGGTTCTTAAACCTAACCAGCCAGACCAGGCTGGCCATGGGTCCGTGCGTATGGTAAAAGGCCGCCCCAAGAGATAGTGCCGGAACAGCCTGGTAAACCTGACTACTGCCAATAGCTCTTTCCTCGTGGTGCAATACCTTCTCTGTTCTGGGGTCAATGCGAAACTGGCATAAGCAATTACCCTTTCTTTCTTCTCTTGAACCTGTAGCAGCTCCGCTCCTATCGCCCAGTCGGAGGCATCGGTGTCCAGGATGAAGGGGTCATGTCCATTAGGTAATCCCAGCACCGGAGCTGTAGTTAAGGCCATTTTTGATAGCTGCAAAAGCCTCTTGATGCTTGTCTCCCCATTCGAATCTGTTTCCGCCGGTCAGTGCGTATAGGGGTGCGGCTAACTCTGCAAATCCCTTTATGAAGGTCCGATGGTAGTTGGCCAGTCCCAGAAATCTTTCCACGTCTTTGGATGATCCCGGCTTCTGTCCATTTCACCACTGTGTCTATCGCCTCTTTTCCCAGTTCTAGTCCTGCCCTGCTGACCATCCTGCCTAAGAACTCAACCCGTTTCTTAAAGAGGGCGCATTTTTGTGGTTTCAGGCGTAAACCATAGGTTCTGAATCTCGCAAATACCTGTGCTAGGTTGGAGAGGTGGCTTTGGAATGAATCGCCCAGCACCAGGATGTCATCCAAGAATGCTAGCACAGTTTCCCAATTTAGCTCCCGCAACACCAAGTTCATAACCCTGGCGTAGGTAGCCGGGGCATTACAAAGACCAAAGGCCATTTTCTTAAATTCAAACAGTCCGTATTTCGTTATGAATGCCGTCTTCTTCCGATCTTCTTCTGCTATGTTGATCTGATAATATGCCGAGTTGGCATCTAGCTTGCTAAACCATTCGTTTCCCGCCAAGGTGTCCAGGCACTCATCGACTAGAGGGAGTGGGTACACGTCCTTTATGGTGCGAGAGTTCAACCCTCGATAGTCTACACACCACCGAACTGACGCGTCCCTTTTCCTTACCAGAACTGGTGCCGATGCCCACTCAGATACTGACGGTTGGATGATGCCCGCATCGAGCATTGCGCTGAAGGTGTCCTTTCTCCTCCTGTGCGAAGCATGCGGGTGTTCGTCGTATTTTTTGCTTCACAGGTCTTGCATTACCCGTGTCGATGTGGTGAGATACCTCCTTGAATGATCCCAGGTCAAATTCACTTGCGGCAAAGATGTCCTGGAAGTTCCATAACAGGTGGGTCAGTTGGCTTGCCTGCTCTGCTGACAGCGTTTCCTCGACGTCCCGTACCATGGTCATCATATGGGGAGGTAATTTGACTTGAGTTTCATTTCGTACCCTCCCCACTGCCCTTGCTGCTACCGCTGGGCCCGGCCCGGGTAAAATTTCCCATACTGCCTCTGCATTGGCCACATGCATCCGCCTCTTTAATGTGATATTCTGCCCTGTTGCGTTGAGTACACATACCTTCAGGAATTCTCCCTCCTGATGGAGTGTGCGAACCACTGGCACCTGCCCATCCTCCAGGGGCTCCACTATACACTGGGGCATACTTTTGTCCATTTCACATTTGACCCTGGCCACTGAATGTGGTGGGATAACAGTGTATTGGGACACTGCTACCTTAGCGATGCACGGAGCTAGGTTAGGGTCAGGCTCCTCTTTCGTCTCTAGCTTCATAGGAATCACCTGTCCCTGTAATATCATTTGAGACTTGTCTAGGGCTATACTAACACCGTGTCTTTTCATGAAATCGAGCCCTAGCAACATGTCGTCTGCAATAGCGCCACATACACTCCCACAGTGTATTCCCGTCCCGCAACCAGCAAGGAGATGGGGCCCACCAGTGTTCCCGTAAGGTGCATTTGTTTCCCCGCCGTGCTTAAAGTTATGTGTTGTATCACCTGGGTGGTGGGTTCAACCGTTGATGGATCTCCTGGGAGATAATGGTGACCTCGGCCGCTGTATCCACAATCGCCTTGACCTCCACGTCCCGATCTGGACTGGGATCCAAAACATAGAGCCGGATCTGAGCTGTCTGATGGTTATGTGATCTCTTCCCCCGTCCTGCTCTTCCGTGCCCGACGTCCCTTGGCCCGCCCCTATCGTGCTCTCCCTTTCTAGGCCTGTTGTACATTGGGTCGGAGTTAGGCCGACTGGACCGACCCATCCGTGTTTAAAGACTCTTTCTCGTCCTCAAATGAAACGCGCAGCTTGTTGCCCAGGGGGTCCCTGAGCCGGCGGCTTCCCTCCCCATCACTTCCCGGTTCCAGACATTCCCGAGCCACGTGACCCTCTTTCCTACATCTGAAACACTGCCAGCGATCGCCTGGAGATGGGGAACGACGAAAATTCGGCGATATGATGGCCATTGTGAGACGCCTCAAACTCTCACACACCTGATCCAATTTCCCGCTGAGTTCTGAGACACCTGCTACCAAGACGTCCAATTTCGCCTCCGTGTCCATGGAAGATGAAGGACCCGAGCCTGCACTCGACGGGTGGTGGAGTACCGGTTCCACGGCCTTCGGGACTGGTAGCCGGCGAGGCACCTGGTGTCGAGCGCCGAGAAGCGTCCTTACTCCTGGGTGGTTGCTCATACCGAGAGTACCTGCCCACTGCATTCACTCTTACTGCTGGCCCCTGGGACCCGCGGCGGTGGGAGTCGTGCCTGCTTGAACTTGCGGAGCCGTGGATTGCTACGGCATTGTGCTGGAAGGTTTGGGCCCGGTCGATGGCCTCTTCCATTGACGAATTTCTTGCATTGGCAATGTATTCTGCCAGAGTCTTGTCCTGTAATCCCTGGCCGAATCTCATTTACTGCGATTTGTTCCACTTCCCATCGTGGCACATGTTTGTAGGCCCGATGAGCCAAGTGGTGGGCCCTATCTGCCCAATCAGCAATATCTTCTTCTGGTTCCTGCTGGGCCTGGTTAAACTCATCATAGCTACATCCAGAACTTCCCTATCGCCAAATCGCTTGATCATCTTATGCATCATGCGAATATAATCGATCGACGGTTCTCTGTCCAGTAAGCGATTGTAAAAATCACTTGCCTTACCCTTGAGACACCATCCTAACTGTGTCAATGACGTAGGCCCGCTCCAGTCCTTTTCCGAGGCATAAGACGTGAAGCGGCGTAGAAGGTGGCCCAATCTGACTTCCCGTCATAGTCCAACGCCCGAGGTGTGTTGCGGAAGGTCTCTTTCTGTTGGCGATAACCTGTCCGCCTGCTGGCGGGATAGAGAGGCATCCGAATCGGAAGTCAGAGAGCTGTGTGACGAGTGTCGAGCTGTCCGTCTCCTTGATCGAGCCGATCGATGGTGGGAGGGGCTCCCCTGCCGAGTACATTGCTGGCCACTAGCCCTGGAGTAAGCTGGTGACTGAGGTCGACGTCCACGTTGGCTGCTGCTGGTGGCACCCCTAGAGGAGTGGCGGGTTCCCGTTTCGCTGGATGAGGACGATGAACGACTTCCTGCCCCCCTGACCTAAGGGCCCGGAGCCCTGTTGGGACGGGTCCACCTCAAACGATATAGCAGCCATCAACTCGGGTTTGGTCCGAAGGCGGTTGATATCATAAATGTTGTCCTCCGTGATCACATGGTGACGCCGAAACTTGATAATGCGAGCGGCCAATTTATCTCCTACACCCCGGTAGCAGCTGCAGCTCAGCAGCCGAAGCAGAGTTATCTTGATTAGAGCCATTGTGCCGGTGTCGAAAGTTAAAGCTCCGATATCGTGCCACACCTGGTAATAAGCCTTAGACCTGGGGCCACGCGCCTCACATGTATACCACCCCAAACAGAAAAACAAAACAAAAAAACACAGACACCAATAGCCACACTTAAGGTTCCAATGTTCAGAGATAGAGATAAATGTTCCACAAGGAAAAATAAACACTGCAGTCAATATTGTAAATGATGGGGCCAGGTGGGTTTCAAGCAACATAAAACACTGCACACTTAATTGGTACCTAAATCACTGGAGGCTTAGACAAAACTGGGCACTTACTGCACTTGCAAAGCTGGAAAAT
Source organism: Procambarus clarkii (assembly GCF_040958095.1). Taxonomy (NCBI): domain Eukaryota; kingdom Metazoa; phylum Arthropoda; class Malacostraca; order Decapoda; family Cambaridae; genus Procambarus; species Procambarus clarkii. The sequence goes on along the minus strand of NC_091150.1, from coordinate 53,219,981 downwards.
CTGATATGGCAGGCACTTTGAGGAACTTTGAGAGAGGCACTTTGAGAACTTTGACAAGCAATGTGCCTGATTTCATAAGCACTGGGCTGAGGGTTCTCAAAAACACTTTTTTCAGGTGAACGTGTGGAACTGTGTGCAGGGCGGATCACCATCCACCTTAATCTGGTATGAACACAAACTCACTGGCTCACTTAATGTATCTCTTTCCCTTGAGCGTTACTTCTGTAGAAAGCCCAGAACAGGTTACGTCTAGCTAACAGTAGAAATGAGAAAATAACAGACCTGTAGCAAGCACCCTGCAGAGCTGGGACCAGCGTCGCTGTAGTAAAACACGCTGGAGACGGATGCGCTCGGGAACGACAGCCTGAAATCCTCCGCGAGCGGATTCGTAAACAATACAGGTCGGGTATGCTTATGAACGGTGGCCCGTATTCCGTGTGAATGGTGGTACTCGTCTCCCCTTCTTCAAAGAACTTGGGGACCGCGGGAATCGGTGCTTGGGGGACAAGACAATAAAATGCAACAAATCCGGAGAAATAATCCGTATAAAACACTGATAACTGGAACTTCTGGAGAATCTTGGGGGATTGCACGAGATGTGGAATAAAACATATGCACAAAAAAACAGGGGTTGAAAATATCTTGGGCACCGCTATTGAACAACGAACCGAAGAACATCTATGGTGCAACCAAAGCCAGTAATTCGAGACTGGAACCGTTGAACACTATCCAAGACGTCTTGACTGAAGTCGGCAGAACGATGATGCAGATATCTTGGCGAGGTCCTCTTGATCACCGCGTGGGAACGTTTACTCACTGCGCCAATGTAGAGGTGACCCACGTGTTACAACAATAGTACAGTAATTCACCTGGAACTGTCGTCGTAGGGAGAGGAAGGGCTGGTAGGGTAGGTGGAGCAAGTCTTGGCTCCTCAGGAAGGGTAGGACAGAGGGAATCAATGCCTCTTAGGGGTCCTATGGGCACATATCCTAAGTGCCAGTGGTGCCGGGCAGGCGTCGTCCGCGTTGGGTCACATGCAGTTCAAATCTGGCCCACTCGGCCTGCGCGGGCTGCCGCGCGGGTAGGCCGTGCGCCGTCGTCGTCCACCAATCAGGGCACAGCCCTGCCTATACTGTAAAATGTCTCCTTGGCGGGCACTTTGAATGTGGTTCCCTCTACAGCACAGAGTTACACACCTGGGGTTTGTCCATGACGATTCAGGTTGGTCGGTTGCAGGTCTTCTGCCAAGTCGTTGCCTAGGAGAAGTTGCACTCCAGCATGGGAAAAGGCTTTTCCCTGACGGCGACTTGGACTTCCCCGTTCACGTAGGGACAATCCAGGTGGACTCTGGCGAGAGGGTATGGAGTGGTAGCAGTGAGGTCAGTGATGAAGACTGTTTCCCCGGTGTAGACTATGTTGGGCACAGCGACTTCAAGATGATCGATTGTAGAGCCGCTGTGTCCCTCAAGATCTTCAATTTGAAACGTCCCTCCGGATTTGAACCGTTGGCAGAGACAGTTCCAGTATACAGGTGGTTACTGAAAAGAGAAAGATCATTAACATCAACACCAACATTCATCACAGGCTTACCGGACTTAGGAGGAGTTGGTTTGGGTCGTTGTTGGTCAGTGGTTCCCTTGTATTGAGACTTACCACACTTGTCTATGGTATGTCCATAGAGTCTACAATACTTGCAGTACAGTTGTGAACCAGCTTGATCGGGGCTCACCTTCTCGTAACTGTACCACGACTTCTTACTGGAGGATGGTTTCAGGTGTCAGCCGGTGGATGAGGCTGTAAGTGTCAGCCCGACTTAGCACACTTCAGGTAGTCGGTTTCTTCTTTATCTGCTAAGTAGAGGCGGACAGGAGGCGGCACACGTCTCAAGAATTCTTCAACAAGCATCAGGTTGACGAGTTCTGTAAAAGTAGAGACATGTGCTGCTTCCAGCCATTTCATGAAATACCTCCGTTTCGTGTTAGCAAACTCGAGGAAGGTAGTGGTACTTGCCTTCAGGTGGTCACGGAATTTCCTTCTATAACTTTCAGTGGAAAGTAGGTAGGCGTCCAACACTGCTTGTTTCAGAGTGTAGTAGTCATTCTCAGACGCCAAAGTACTGAGTGTGACTGCAGCTCTACCTGTAAGATGGACTCTGAGAAGTGTGGCCCATTGGTCGACAGGCCAACTGAGTTGATTAGCAAGGGTTTCAAAGGTGGTGAAAAACACATCAACTTCTGCTTCTACAAAGGATGGCATTAACTTACTTGCATGTGATATATTAAAACTGACGGGAAGATTGGCAGTAGCTTGCTGGCGTTGAGTGAAGTGTGAAGTTTCCAAGGCGATTTCGCGTTGACGACACTCTAGAGCCAGAGTCGCTTGTTGCTTGTCATGTTCGCGTTGTATTTCCAACTCGCGTTGTTTGGTTTCAAGCTGTACTCGTTCACGTTCACGGAGTAATGCGACCTCACGTTCGTGTTCTTCTCTCCTCAAAGCAGCTTCGCGTTCTTGTTCGTCTCTCCTCAAAGCAGCTTCACGTTCTTGTTCGTCTCTCCTCAAAGCAGCTTCGCGTTCTCTGAGGGTGATTTCTCGTTCTTGTTCTTCCCTCCGTATGGCAGCTGTTCGTTCTTCAATCTTGGCCAGCTCTAGTTTGAGTTTCATCGTCGCCAAATCAGTTTTATCTGTAATATAGTAAGTTTCATGAGTTTCAGAGTCTATCTTACCTTGCTCTAAATAGTAATCCAGCAACAGGTTGTGTAGGTCATTTTGTTGGCTTGGTAGGGAACTTCTAGTTGATACTCATGTGCAAGAGTTTGTAATTCAATCCTCTTGGCACGACTTAAAGTCCCTATTTCACCTGCTGGATTTGCACGGAAAGTTTGGAGACGAAACATGGTGAAATTAGCAAATAAAGGTACACGAATATTCAATAGTGAAATGTCAGAAACAGGACAACGTGGCAACTGGTACCTATCCTGTGTGATCTTTAACAATTAACGTTAAGTGAAAGATATTAAATGATTAAATTAAATCAAGGGCGCAGGAAATCTTGTACCCGGTACTCATGTAAGAGAATAAGGGCAAGAAAATCCTACTAACAAATGAAACAAAGTTTCGAAAACAAATGAAACAGTTAAATGCTTCAAAAGTAAAATTGGTAGTCCAAGGATGTAGGCATACCTTGCCAAGTCTCTATAGGACATAAAGCAAGTTTTTCCCACTGAATTTAATATGATACTTACAGAATTAGCGAACTTTTGTGCTCTGAAAAAATAAGCTAATTCCCTACCGTTGTATGTATCATCATCTCTGACTGACGTGTAGGGGTGCGAGGTGTCAACTTGTGACGAGAACTGCTGCTGAGGTCCCAATTCAGCAACTAAAGTTCGAGCTAGAGGAACTATGGCCCTCTTTGTCCTCCTACAGTCAGATTGCAGAAGATTGGGTACTCTTGACCCGGGGCAGACCACAGTACCAGGGTACCAATATGATGATCTGTCAGAATGAGAAATATTCAAGGGACATAGATGGTAAATACGAGTAATAACACGGAGGGAGAGATGACCAATTAAGAGTATGACTGCGGCCTACAGTCACCACGTAATCCAAAGTTGTCTCACCTTCACTATATGTTACTCTCGTAATGCACAATACACCGCACCTTATAAAAAATGAAATTGAATATGAAAAATAGTAAAGCTACGTTAACAAAGTTAAATACGCTTACCATAAATTACCACTTGGCACCAGTACCTGAGTGAAGCTCCTAGGACAGGCCCCCATATAACTTGTGACGGTAACGCGTTGGAGTTCGGCTGTTTAAGGCTAGGGGTATGGCCTCGTCACATAGTTATAAAAAAAATAGAAAAAACTGGAACTTCGTCTGTGGTAAGGTAAGGAGAAGACACACAAAACACAAGTAAACTTTAACAATGAAATTTTAATTACGTTAAATAAATCAAAACATGAATAAAATGCACAAACAAATTTGTATAATAAAATCAATCAATCAAAATAATAAGAATACTTAAATGACACAATGAAAAGTTACGTTAAGACAAAATAACAAGAAGTACAATATACAAGTAAATGGGAGGTGCTGGAATATTGGCTTTAAGCCACCACTTCTCTCAGTACACGCTAGCGTCTAGCTGGGAGGAGTGGTGACAACGAGAGCACTGAACATTCTGCCGTAGGAGGTTGGGGCGACCCCAGACATCAAGTAGTATGGGGGGCGAGTGCAGGTGCAGCCAGACCGGCGACCAATCAGCGGAGCCGGTAGCGATCAACATGTAGTTTGGTGGTTTGAGTCCGAACAGGTGGCTGGCTGCATATGTTTTGCTCACCCTGGCAAGCCTTGCTGGTGTTGTTGTTGTTGTTGGACATGTCTTCCATAGTCGTTTTATATAATTTCAACGACGTGTTTGTGGAGGGAAGAGCAGGCTCAATCTCTTGAAGGAGATTATCGTCACAGTATCTTTCTCTCTCGCTC